>NW_024425563.1:95081293-95148086 GCF_017311325.1 Ursus maritimus | reverse complement strand
ACCAGCCCAACTGCGCACCGCGTGCCCGGGCTACCTGAGCGCTGGCCACTTCCCTGCTGGACCCCCCGTCCCTTGTCCTTGAAAGGAACCACTTGACCAGCCCGTGGGCAGCCAGCATCCATCTCATGTTGAGCCGGAACCACAGGAGCTCCCCGTGTCTGGGTGTTGAGCTCAGACCCAGAAACTCTCTCGAATCGGGGGTCTGCATCAGTGGATACACCAGCACTGGCGACAGAGGATTCTGTGTCCCCCGTCCTCCAACTGCCTGCCAGCCAGTATTCTCAATGCTCTGCACACACGGACTCACTTAAACTTGTAATAGAAACCTTATGGAGTAGACAGTTATTACCCCAATTTACTGATGAGGGAATGGAGCCGGCTAAATGTCCTCCCCAGACCATGCAGAGAGAGGTCTGGAAGCTGGAGGTCTCCTGGGAATCCTGCATCCGGAGCCTGCCCAGATGCACGGAGCGTCAGTCTCTACTCCCTGTGTTGCACTTGTGACTCTCTGTGGCCCTTCTGGGCCGTAAGACCCTCTCGTTGGTACAAACACTCCGTCGTGCCCGTTGCCAGTGCAAGGTAGCCCGGGGAGCAGCCCCTGAGCTTGGGTACACAGGGTCCAGCTGTGAGCTGGGTCTGCTCTGGGCAAAGGCACCCATCTCCCCGCACAGGTAAGAGGACAGCTACGCACACCTCCTGCTGGGTGGAAGTCGACGGCATGTGGAAAGCATCTAGAATAACAGGCTTGGTACATTCTTTCCGGGATCTTTCCTGAGCTCGTTTCTAGAAAATCTCCCCTTAGAGTTGTTCCCTTAACTAAACATACCCTGGGCCACAGGCACAGCCTCCTCTTGCCACTTCCAATCTCACGCCATGCCGAAATATCGCTGTGTTTACCGCTGGGACCCAGCACGTGCTTGCTTGACTCCTGCATGCAGCTGTCCTGACGCCTGCCGGGTATGCACCCAAAACTAAATGGGCAGAGGCAGCTGCAAGGGTATCGGAAACAATATCCGGCCGAGGGAGCTGCCGAGACACAACCTAACGCGGCCCACTGCCGCTTCTGAGCCAGGAAGCACCATTAAGGACGATGGGAAGAGCGTTCCAAGTGAAGGCATATGCGCCCATTTCCAGAACTCTCGTGGGTTCAGTTCCTGAAACCCCTGTTCCCACCGAGAACAGCGAAGAATGCTGGATTAAATGTGAAGATGGTACGAACACATCACAGAGTCTACAAGATGTAAAGAACGATAGGAATGGGTCCAAAGAAGGGGGGAGGAATACAGAGACACAGGGGCAGGGAAGCGACCCGGGCTCACAGGCTGTGCTTGTTCCGAAAGACCCGAACTTCAAATGAGGTTCCTCAAGGCACCGGCCACTGACGTCACAGCACCCCCGTCCCACGGGTAATGCCACAGGCCTGGGCCGAACCGTGTGTGTGCACGGGTGCATGCGTGTGTGTGCGGTGGGTGTGTATTGTGTGTGTGCACGTGTGTGCGTGTGTGCAGCGGGTATGTGTGTGCATGCACATGTGTACGTGTATATAAACATGTGGGTGAAGTGGGTGTGTATTGTGTGTGCACATGTGTGCATGTGTGCGGTGGGGGTGTGTGCACGCACGTGTGTATGTGTGTATAAACATGTGGGTGAAGTGGGTGTGTATTGTGTGTGCACATGTGTGCATGTGTGTGGTGGGGGGGTGTGCACGTGTGTGCATGTGTGCAGTGGGGGTGTGTGCACGCACGTGTGTACGTGTGTATAAACGTGGGTGTGCAGTGGGTGTGTGTTGTGTGCATTGTGCAGTGGGTGTGTGTGCACGCACGTGTGTACGTGTGTATAAACGTGTGTGTGCAGTAGGTGTGTGTTGTGTGTGCGCATGTGTACATGTATGTGCATGTGTCTGGTGTGTATTCACACTTGTGTCTGTGTCTGTGTGTGTGTGTGTGTATGTGTGTGTGCTGGGAGGGGAATCACCGAGAGACTGCAATTAAAAGGCAGCTTTCACACGACATGTGGCCCCAATCCCAGCACGTGAGTTGTTCAGGGAGCAAGAGAAAACATTCTCAGTCTGTGAAAATGCCCCACGCCAACAGCATTGCTCTGGGGTGACTGAGAGAAGCCAGTGTGAGTCCTGTGAGTATCTGTCCGGACAAAACTATGGGCCAGAGCACGGAGACCAAGAAGGGGGGAGGAACAGGGAGAGGAGCTGCGGGAAGCGAGGGTGGAGAAGAGGCTGGGAAGCAAGGGGAAGACAGATGGGCAGTGGCCACAGGGATTGGATGGATGATGATAAATGTCAAGAATTCTCCAGAAATGACTCGAGAATCCTTTTAAATCCCCCAAGAGGACACACACAAGACATTCCCACCGAGATAGAGCCTGGTCAAAATACAGGCAAAGAAATAAAAATCAAAGAGAAAGAGAAATCTTCAAAAGGGCCGTGTGGGAGCCAGAGGCGGGGCGTCTGCACGGAGCTCACGGAAGGTGCCAGCCAGACCAGAGTCCTAACGAAAATACCTCCCAGGAACAGGGGCAGAGAGTCTTTTAGGCAAACAGATGAGAGAGTGTGCCTAGCAGATTCCCACTGCAGAAGATTCTCAAGGACACATTTGAGGCCAAGCAGAGCAGTCCCGGGTGGGAGATCAGAGGTACCAGAAGGAATAAGGAACAAGAAAGTGGTGGGCATGGGAAGCCATCTGAACGAACACTGACTGTCCGTGACAATAGTAGCATTACTGATGTGTGTGAGCTTAAACATAAGGCAGAATCCAATCCACCTGACTGGTAACAAGGAGTGAGAAAGGGACATAGTCAAGATGCTGGGATGTGCAAAGGCCCTGTGGCACCCAGCTGGGAGAGGACGAGGCTTGTGGCCGGCATCCTACACCGGGGCAGTCTTGGGGAATGAGCCCCTGACCTAAGGCATCTGCACTGACCCCCAGGGATTAGTGTCAGAATTAAATTGGGTGATGTGACACACGTGGGGTAGAAATGGGAAAGTGCCTAAAGGAGACCTCATCACCTCCCAGGGCCTGGCCCATCTAAGTACCAGGTCCTTCCCTATCCCTTCATCTTGCCTCCGGAAATTTCGTTTCTGTCCTTGAGTACACCTTCTCCAAGCCAAGCCCACCTTTCCACCGACTTACCCCCAAGCCAAAGAACCCCGCGTCCACTGCCAACCACCGGGAGACCCAGCCGATGCACTGTACATTCCAAGCCGGGCAGCCCCTCCCGCCCCAAAGCATCCTCTGTTAGCACTTTGAGAAAGCTGCCGGAAAGGGGAGCAAGGGAAACGGGACCGGCCTCTTCCAGGTGCCCTCTGGCTGGGACAAAGTTGTGTGAGGGCGTTCATGGTCACAGCCAACAAGACACCACAGCCCCGGGTGTCCCTGTGTGTGGCATCCGCCTCACTGGAGCCTGCCAGAAACAGGGGCTCTCAATCCCCACCCAGGCCTTCTGAAACAGCATCTCCTTGAAGGAGCTCCGCCTGGTCCACGTGGACCTTGAGGCAGGGCGAGCCCTGCTCCGGGGGCTGTGGAGGGCAAAGAAGACCCCACCCCGCAGACCCCTGTGCCCGGACACTGGAGGATCAGCCCAGCCCTGGCGTGGCCACGTGGGCATGTTCCAAACTCCAAAATGGGACCTCCCTAACACACCGTACAAAGGCAGCCCCCAGAATTCCCTCGTGACAGAAACAGCCAAACCACAGTGCGCCAAGCGTCCAGGAGGCCCCGTGCCGTGGCCAGACGCCGTCCCGACCCCGCATGCCTCTTCCTGCGTGGTCTTCTCCTTGGGCCAGGACTGCTGTGCTTTCCAACCCACTCTCACCCGAAATTCTTCTTGACGTTTTGTAGATGCACACACACAGGTGAAGAAGTAACACGGAGACATCCCACGTGCACAGCACCCGATTTCCCTGGGTGGTAACGTTTTAATACGCCGTAGAATTCTAATACAGCATCGGATCGCAGCCAGGACACGCGCGTTCACACGAGCCTCAATCCTAGTTCACGTTCCTCCGGTTTCAGAGGATCGTGTCTGTGTGTCTGTCTGTGTGTATACGTGTATGTGTGTGTCTGTGTGTGTGTCTCTGTGTCTGCACGCCTGTGTTCTGTTCTACACAGTGTTCCCACCGGGATAGTTCCGTGTGCTCACCACCACCGTCGACACACTGAGCATCCCCTGTGCTGACCCTCCCCATGTCCCTGCAGCCGTGTCCCCTGCAGCCAAATAACCGGCCGTGTTCTGTGAAGTCTGCCATTTAAAAAGCACTACATAAGTAGAATCCCAAGGTACGTGACTTTGGGATTGTTTTCCACTCAGCATAATTTCCTGAAAATCCCTGTTGTGTCACTAGTGTGCTCTCTATTGCCAAGCAGTCTTCCAGGACATCGATGAGCAGCCACGTGTCACTGCTCACCACCAGCGCACGTTGGGGCGGCTGTCGAAAGCCACCTAGCATATTCCCGTGCACGTTGTTGCATGAATGCGTTTCCTTGCCTCTGGGACGAATGCCCAAGGGCGCAGTGTTGGGCGCACGCTCACTGCGTCCTTTGTCCCAAGGGAATCTAGCAGACAGTCTCCCGAGTGCAGGCGCCCCTGAGCGCGGCCCCCAGTGGCGGGCGGAACGACCGGTGTCCCCACGGCAGCGGCGGCATCTCTGTTGCCGCCTGAGACGTTCCGAGACAGGTGTGGTGACGGCTCTCTGCGGTTTGGTGTGCGTTTCCTGGCGACTAACAACGCTGTGCCATCTTTGCTGTCACTCCACCCTCTTGGTGAAACATCTCTGCATAACTTCCACCTGTTTGGTCGTCGGCTTGCTTTTTATGGCTGTTGAAGTTACATGTTCTTTGTATGTTCTACACACTAACCCTTTGTCAGATACGTGGTTTGCAAGTATCGACAGCCTTTCTGTCCCCTTCACGTGGTCCCTCACAGAGCACATGGTTTTCACATGGATGACGTCCACTTTGTCCATTTTTCAATGGCTCGTGCTTTTGGGACCGTGTCCGGGAGCTCTTTCCAAGCCCTCGATCCAAAGATGTCTTCCAACGATATCTTGCTGAAGTTTTAGGACATTGAGTTTGCGGTCAAGTCCGCGGCGCACTCCGAGTGACCCGCTGCGTCAGGTGTGAGACCTGGCATGCGGAGAGCCATCCGTCTGCTCCAGCACCACCCAGAGGAGCCGTGCTCCTGCACCTTCGTCAAAACCCGCTAGATCCGATCGGAGTCATTCAGTGGAAGGTCCCTCCCAGAGCTAAGTCCAGATTTATGTCGCTGTTTGTCTTGTCTCTTGCCCACACGGACAACTCATTGCCCCAGCTCACTGTGTGTGGGAAAGACTGTCCTTTCTCCACTGAATGGGTTCTGCTTCTCTGCGAAGACCAGTAGGCTGTCTTTGCTCGGGTCCATTCCTGGGCTGTCCACGCTCTTCCCTTGCTGTGTCTGTCTGTCCTTCTGCCAATACCACACGTGGCTATTTCAGCCACATTGTAAGACACTGTTAGATTCGCTGCTTCCTCTCGCTTATTCCTCTTGCTCAAGATTTTTATCTCTTCGAAGGCCTTTGCTCTTCCATAGGGACTGAAGGAAAGTTGATGTCTTCTTAATACCTGGCTGGGATTTGATGGGATTCGCATGCAGACCACACACCAAGCCGGGAAGAGCTGCCGTCTTCGCCGTGGGGAGTCTTCTAATCCATGAACGTGAGACAACTCTCCCTCCATTTGGTCTTCATTTCTTCAGCATTTTGTCGTTTTAGTCATACAGATCCCACACCTGTTAAGGGCCCATACGATCTCATGTTCTTCGGAGCAATTATAAATGGTGGGGGGTTTTATGGCATTGTTATTTTTCATGTGTATTTAAACAGCTGATTTCTGTGTGTTGATCTTGTATTCTGCGGCCCTGCTGAATGCACTTATTAGTTCCAGGAGTTCTGTGGAGGCTTTTTGTAGATTCCTTATAATTGTCAATGAAGACAAACATGTCCTTTGCAACGGGGACACTTTTGCTTCTTCCTTTCTGGTCTGCGTTCCTTTATCTCCACGTTTTTACCTAACTGCTCCGACCAGAGCGTCCAGTGCTGTGCTGGATAAGAGTGGTGAGCAGGACACCTGTCCCTCGTGCTGCGTCCTCAGGGATAGTCACCACCAAGTGAGTGTGGCGTGAGCTATAGGTGGTTCGCGGATGTTCCTGTTGAGTTGCTGGCATTCCCTCCATCCCCACTCTGCTGAGAGTTCTACCATGAATTCCAGATTTTGTCAAATGCTTTCTGTGCAGCAATTACCGTGATCACGAGATTTTTCTTCTTTAGCTTCACGATATGGGTGGGTTTTTGCTGGATTCCCAACTGTTGGACCCGCCTTGCATATTTGGAATGAATACCACCGGTCATGGCTTGTAATTCTCTTCAGGCACTGTTCGATTTGGTGCGCTAATAATACCTTGTTGAAGAGTTTTGTGTTCGCGACAGATGGTCTGTGGCTCTCCTCTCTCCCTCTCCCTGCCAGTCCTCTCTCTCTCTCCTCTCTCTCTGTGTCACTCTCTTCTCTGTCTCTCTCTGTCTCTCTCTCTTCCCTGTCTCTCTCTCTCTCTCTCTGTTTCTCTGTATCTCTCTATATGCCTGTCTCTCTATAATTGTCTGTCTCTGTGTCTGTCTCTGACTCTCTCTTTATCTCCCTCTGTCTCTCTCTGTCTCTCTCCTTCTCTGTCTCTCTCTATATGCCTGTCTCTCTATAATTGTCTGTCTCTGTGTCTGTCTCTGACTCTCTCTTTATCTCCCTCTGTCTCTCTCTGTCTCTCTCCTTCTCTGTCTCTCTCTGTCTCTTCTCTGTCTCTATCTCTGTCTCTCTCCCCTCTCTCTCTGTCTCTTTCTCTCCTCTCTCTCTCTTTCTGTCTCTCTGTCTCCTTCTCTTTCTCTGTCTCTCTCTGTCTTTGTCTCTCTCTTCTCTGTCTCTCTCTGTCTCTGTCTCTCCCTCCCCTTCACTGTCTTTTCTGGTTCTACAATCAGGGCAATGCTGCCTCATACACTGAGTCGAGAAGTACTACATCTCTTCTACTTTCTGGAAAAGGTTTTATAAAATTTACATCAGTTTTTCTCTAAATGTTTGGTAGAATTCTCCAGTGACCCCAACAGGCCCCAGAGATTACTTTGCCAGGAGCATTTAATTACAAATCCAATTTTTTTTAATGGTCAAAGGCTTATTCAGATTTTTTAGTTCATCTTGGTGATGATTTGGTCGTTTGTGGCTCTCAAGAAATCGGTGCATTTACCTAAGCTATGAACTTATGAACATAAAGTTGTTTGCATTTTTCCTGTGGTATCTTACACAGGGCTGCAGAAACCGTTGTGTTCTGCCCCATTTTATTCTGGGTAGTGGTGAATTAAGTGTGGTCCCTTATTATTTCTGTTAGTGTTGCTACAAGTATCAATTTTACTGATTTGGGGGGAGAAATGGGTTTTTGTTCTATTGATTTTTCTCTAGTATGTCCCCATTTTCAATTTCATTGACTTGTTGCTCTTATCTTTATCATCTTCTTCCGTCTGCTCACTTCGGGTTTATGCTGCTCTTGTTTTTCTAATTTCCTGAGCAGGAACTTGAAGAACTCCTTGGGGCCTTTCTCGGCTCTCCTTCCGCTGTCTCCCACAACTCAGACACGCTGTGCTTCCATATTGATTCAGTGCTGTGTGTACTTTCATTTAAAACTTTCTCTTTATGCATCCATTTTTCAGAAATAGGTTAGTTAATTTCCAAGAGTTTCCTGACTATTTGTTGTTGTTGATCTAAAATTTTGTTATTGATCTAAAATTCTATTCCATTACGCTCGGAGAACACACTACATCATTTCAATTGTTGGAAATTGTTGGGGTTGGTTTAGGGGCCAAGATATCATCCCTCCTGGTGCGTGGTCCTCGGGCATCTGGAGAAGCAGCTACTCCCCGCTGTGCGTGCAATGTCCTTTTGTGTCGGGGCGGGGGAGAGGGGTCCTGTTGGCCGGCACCTGTGCTGTTTGGGACAGAGCCTTGCATCATTTCCTTTTGGGCTGAAGAATGTCCCTTAGACCATCTTTGGGGTCAGGTCTGGTGGCCACACCTCCCATTACTTTCCTTTCATCTAAGAAAGGCTTCTATGGCCCCTTCGCTCCTGAGGAATAGTCTTCCTGGACACAGAGTCTGTGGCTGATAATTCTTTCCCTTCGGCACCTGCAAATACTCCGGTCCCTCTGGACCCTGGTGATTTCGGACCTGCAAGCCACGACCCCCCGAGCGGACCCTACAGTCATGCGTCATTTCCCTCTGGTTTCTTCAAGACTCTTCCTTCGACTTTAATATTCAAAAGTTCATTTATAATGGGTTCCTGGGTGTGTTTGGGTTTCTCCTACCTGGGTCTGCGTGTGTGTGATGTGCGCCCCTGGGGAAGCCTGCCCCAACCCTCTGTTTGCCCCTCCTTGCCCTCTCCTCCTGAGACCCTTCTCCAGGAAGCAGAGCCCTCACTGTGTCCACATCCCTGAGGCTGCGCTCAAGTCGCTCAGCCGATCACTGTGTTGTTCAAATCAACCGATTGCTATTGATCACCCCCAAGTCTATCAGTTCTCTCCTCTGCCATCCCCGCTCCCCTACTGAACCCCCCACCACATTTCTCTATTTGTTATTTGCCAATTCTATATTTTCCCTAGGCTTTTTGTTGTTTTGTTGTTATTAAGAACCGCCTTTTTTTGCTAAGATTTTTTTTTTAAGAATTTCCAATAGATTATGGTAGCGTTTTTTTTTTTTTAACTGCTTTAAAACCCTTGTCAGATAATCCCAGGGACTGATTCATCTTGGTGTGGGCGTCCGTTGACTGTCTTTTCTCATCCATGCTATGATTTCCTTGGTTCTTGGTAATGTTGACTGTGTCCCGCATAGTTGGTCGGTTATGCAAGCAGACGCCGGGTCCGACTTACTCTGTTGTTTCAGCAGGCAATCACCCTGCTTTGGTCTAGCCCTTCTTGGCCCTCTTTGTAGGCTGTGGTTCCAATGGCAGTTAAACTTCCAGAGTCTTCTGTGTCTGTTCTTGTTGGTTTATCTGATGCCGCTGGGTTCCCGCTGGCCCCCGTTGTGCCGCCTGAGGAGTGGACGTGCTTACCCCAAGTCTGGCTGCGGGAGGAAGGGGTGGAGTGGGATTTCACTACCTGGTCCCCTTCTCCTATCTGAGGGCCTGGGCTGAGGGGACAGTCCCCTGGACCAGGCTGCTTGCTGTGAATAGCACACTCTCTTCCTTGCCCACCTCGGTATTTCCAGGTAGAAAACGGGGCTCCTGCTGGTTAGGGAAGGAGGGCACCTCCCCTGGCTGCAGGGCTGCCCATCGGGCCCCCCTGAAGTGCTACAGAGCAGCCCGAGGCACTGAGCCGGCCTCCCGTTCAGTTCCGGTGAGGGATGCTCCTGCCTGGCCTGCCTTCTGTTGCAGGGTGAGGCAGGCCAAGGCCTGGCTGGGTGGCCCCTCTGTTCCGTGAGGGGCCCCAAACATCCTGCTGCACCGTCCTCCCAGGGGTCCCAGTCCAGCTTGCCTCCTCCCCCCTGCCTTCCAGAGTTTCCTTGGGTTCAGAGCCATGCTCAGGGACAGAAGCCCGGCCGTTACAAAGTCAGAGCGCTTCGAGCGGCAGCGTGCAAGCGCGCCCACCATGGGCAGAGCCTCCGCACATTCTTTCAGGAATGTTTCTAAATATTCAATTCCATAAATAAGATCCGTGTTGTTATTTCTTCCTGCCAGATGTGGCAGAAAAGGAGAAAAGAGAGCTAGAGTGTCTGTCCGTGTGCAGGCGCGCTGTAAGGGGGAGCTGCGAGACGACCAAGGGAAGTGAGCAGACCACAGTCAACGGGTAATTCATAGAAGCAGGAGCTCAGAGGCCCCTTCGGGGTCCACTGAATGCCCTCACTCGCTCACAATGATGGAGTTGAAGCAAGGACAAGTGTCGTGCTTTGCTCACACTGGGGTACCAACATGCTCGGTGATGCCATGTGCTTTGGAAGGCACTGGAAACGCTCCCCCGTAGTGACGGATAACTCACACTCGTGCACATACCACATGCCCAGGGAGACCCACAGCCACGGATGGACTTCGTGTGGCAGGCAGTGACTGAGAAACATGGTAAATATTCAACAGTAGGCTATAAATAGTGGTTAATTACAGTTCACTGAAACAATGAAACACAATATAGTCATGAACATATTCTCCAAGTGATGGAATGAGAATCCCTGAGATCCTCCCTGAAAGAAGCCACATGAAAAGAGTGAACAAACTGTCCACTCCCACTGACGAGAAAACAGGAAGCAGAGTGGGACCTTTGGTCTCGTGGCCCCTGAGGATTCGTGTGTCCCCCACACAGAAGGCGGGGGCCGGGGTGGATGCTGGGGCCGTGGGCTGGCCAGGAGCGCTTGCCTTGTGCACCATTTCTAATACACCTGAATCTTCTACTTCAAGTAAGTGTTTTTATTAAAAACGCTATGTTCAAAAATGCAATATGTTTTGCAGCTAGAATTTTAAACATCAGATAAAATGAGAGAAAAATAAATAAGGTGAGAAACAAAGAACAGATCCTGTTTCCAAACTTGCTTATTTTATTTTATTTTTTTTTAAGGTTTTTTATTTATTTATTTGAGATAGTGCAAGAGTGTGAGTTGGAGCGGGGGGCAGGTGCAGAGGCAGAGGGAGAAGCAGACTCCCCACTGAGCAGGGAGCCCAATGCGGGGCTCGATCCCAGGACCCTGGGATCATGACCTGAGCCGAAAGCAGACATTTCACCTACTGAGCCACCCAGGTGCCCCAAACTCACTTATTTTAAAGACTCAGTGGTAGGCATTTTGAGAATCCCGGGACCCAGCACATGTCAGCATGACTTCGTTATAACTGTGCCGGTTAGAAAGCGTTCTCTCGCCTGTAACAACCAAGTCCACACAATTAACATAAAATGCATGTCTTGCATTTATTCCTTTAGGAGGCTTTTTAATTTTTAAATTCCAGTCCCAATTTGAATGTCTGAGTTTCAGGAACACAGTAGGTGCTGCTCTCTGGAGACACAGCAGCGACAGACACATGGGAGGAAAGAACACAGCATGGGAGCCCTGTCCCTGCCCCTGAGCGGCCGTCCCTGGCGGATCCCATCGGCCTCAAGGTGCACGCGTGTCAACCTGTTGGAGCCGGCCCCGCGGGCCCCGGAGGATGAGGCCTGCTAACAGAGGCCAGGGGAGTCCCTGCTAATTAGGGACAGGAATGCTGCTTCGCAGCCGAAGGATGGGTAATCCCAGCTGCGGGGACCAGACCCAGCTTGCTCTCCGTGGCAGGAATTCTCTTTTACGCACGCTTGTTATTTTTAGATTTGGGCCCTTGGGGCACGACCAGCTGATTCAGTGCTCCCCAAACTATCAGTACACTGCCATGGCACAGCAGCTTTTCATGTGAACGGTCACAAATGGCACTGAAAATAGCCTGCGGGCTGTCCTCAGAGGATGGGCAAGCTACGTGGGGGCTTTACCCCCAGGCCAGAGCAAAGTGGGTTCAGGATCTTCAAATGACAGTTAAGGAAAAAGCAATCCACCAATTAATTTATCGGGGCATCTTTTCTTAGACAAAATAGGACGTGCCAGATAAAATCAGGGCACGCGGCTGCATCATATCGGTGCCTGGTGGAATGCATGGGCTAGCAGGGGAGACACACATGTCCAGGCGGTGACAATACAACGCCATGGTCAGTAATTCCCCGATCATCTTCCTTACCACCCACCCCACACAAAATCCCTCCCGGGCCTCCCTGAGAGATGTCACCTGGGAACCGCGTGCATTTGCCTGGGCGTGTCGCGGGATTCTGGGGTGACGCTCCTCAGGGAGGAGAAGTCTGAGTAATGGTGGCCCGGTGCCCGTTCTATTGGGTGGAGTGGCTCCCCTGGCCCCGAGCGGGAGCGCGGCTTTTGTAGATTAAATCGACACCCTGTGCCCCGCCCTGAAGTACACGGGGCTCTTTCCAAAGGTACCTTTGGGGTGAGATATGCTGGCTCTGCTAATCCCCCACAAGCCCAGCCTGCCTGCGAATGGGGGCCTCACTGGAGCCTGGGTTCTGGATGTCCCCGGGCTCTTCTGAGCTCACCTAGAGTCCCTGAAAACAGAAGGCTCCACTTAGCATCGTAAGGCAGGAACGATGGCCCCCATGGGTATTTCATAAACATTAGCACCCTCTTTCTGTAGCAGTTAGAAAACCGTGCCTGATGGAGGTAAGTTTGCAAAGTCAACAGCTGACAACGCCCTTGTGGGAGGAAAAGCAGAGTGAGGGGCCCATGTCTCCTCATCGCAGAGGTGAAGGTGAGCCCTGCACGGCAGACAGAAGAGACAAGTCGATTTGCAGACAGCTGTGGTCCAGAGTTGGGGTTTGCTGCTCACCCAGCTCCAGAGGAGTAGAAAGCCGGCCTGGGAGGTCTGCAATTTCACAGTTTTATCAGAATGGAAGTGTACAAAACGATCGGTGCCGTGCTGTCCCGAGGGCAGAGCAGTGGGAATGTCCCCCTGGATGCAAGCAATAAAGGGTGCGTCGTCTGTGGGAAACTTAAGAATCACAATAAACTGAATAAAGTCAGGGTGGTTTTATTATCACTATTTGTGGGCAATGTGAAAAGTGATAACACACTCCTCCCCACCAAAATCTGTTGTCGGGTCTGTGGTTGGGGGATTCTGCCACAAGCACGCATTTCTAGAGAAAATTTGTAAGACTTAGAAACCCCTGAGGTTCGATCTGAGTGAAACCCCTGAGGTTCGATCTGAGTGTGTGTGTGACCCACATCCCACAGAGCTTGTCAAAAACAGTCTGCTTCGGTTGTCTCGTGAGTAAGGCACGCCACTGGCCACGTGGTGGGGAGTGCGTTTGAAGGTTATTTTGTAATGAAATTAAGGCCCAGGACAGGGAAGTCAGTTTCCTGGATCACACCACAAAACAGTGCAATCGCAGGGCTCCGATCTGGATGCTCTGAGCCCAGAAAAGGCGTTCTCTCGGCTACCCAGAAGTCAGTCCTTAAAAAGAAACGCCAAGTGAAAGTGAGGTCAGCAATGCTGGCGTGTCCTCTGTGTTCAGACAATGAGTTTGGAGCCATGTGTCTGAGTTCAAACCCAGCTCCCCCACATTTCTGCATGACCTGGAGCAGGTGACCTGAGCTGTCAGAACTGACCTCCGAGTCCTACCGAAGGCACCCTCTGGGATGCTTCTCCCATCTGTCGCTCTGCACACTGGGTGCGAATGGCCCCTCCCCTCATCCCTTGCCCAGCACAGAGTCCGGCCTGCAGATGTCACCTAAGTACTTAAAAGACCAGCTGGTGAGAACCGTGGCCAAAGACATCCTGCAGAAAGACCAAGACAGAGAAGCTCCTTCTTTACGTTTTCATGTTGCAATTTCAGCCTTCTGAAAGCAAGGAGGCAAGGCAGCTGCTTCTGCTGCTGCTACTGCTTCTTCTTCTTCTTCTTCTTTTTGGCAAGCAGAAATAGTTAAATATAATGATCCCAATGTCCCAGTTGAGACACATGTAAGAGATGGCTTTTTGCTATCATGTTTGTACAAGCCAAAATGTCACTGCAGAAATAATTAGAGCTTTATTTAGCTGCTCTAGCAACATCAAGTGTTTAATCTTGTGCTGTCTCGCACGCACAGAGAGGACGCTGCAGGGAGGATGGAGCTCTGCAGGGGTTAGAAATGGGTTCTGCTGGATCATGGCTTCGGTCCATTCGAGTGACCACAGAGGGACCCTCCCGAGTGAGGCATGTGTGTGCAGCTGGGTCTAACTGTGCAGGGAGGCTACTTGGAGCCCCCTCAGATGTGGCATCAGCAGAAGCAGAAGCCAGGCAGGTTGCCGCAAGCTGGGGGATGAGAGGCACACACACACTTACCTGGGGAGTGGACACACCCAAGTGTAGAACACGAAAAATGCTTATTTTAATTTTTAAAAGGTTGCGTATTTTTTCTGAAGTTACACTGCCTTGAAAGTAGTTTTGATGTTTTTACTCTTATTCTAACAGTAATTTATGTTTCCCTAAAAATCTCCTTTAACAAACCTGGGAGAATAGACAGTACAAGGTGTTTCCCCCTGTGATCCCACCAACGGCCCGACAATCAACCCACTTGTTGCACTTTGAGGAAAGTAGGATGAATTCAATGCCATGACTTGTCTGCAGTCACTCAGTAAAATGAGAAGTTGCCTGAGCAGAGACCTAGAATAGGGGCTGAGATAAGAGGAAGGAGAGGTAGCATCAGGAGCTCAAGGCTAGAAGTTTTCCAGAATCAATAAAAAGACAGATGGTGGGGATCAGTGAATCCACGTAAGACACATAATAAGAAATCTGCTACTGGACACAGTGTTTAAGAATCATAGAAGACAAGAGGAATCTAGAAAGTAGACAGCAAAGAATAACAGGAGACGTCCCCAAAAATCCCAAAAGTCAGGATTAAAAAACAAAATCTATCTTTATGATGTCCACAAGAAACATACATCAAATATGAAAGCATAAGGCAAAGTAAATGAATGAAGAAAATTACATAAATACTAAATAAAACTGGAGGAGCTGTAATGATCTCAGAAAAAGTAGAGCTCACAACAAGGAAGATAAATCAGAGATAAAGATGTGCATGACCTAAAAAACGGGTTGAATCAACAACAGAAAAAAAAAAAGAAAGAAAGAAAAGAAAAGAAAAGAAAAGAAAAGAAAACAATCCTTTTTTTTTTTTAAAGATTTTATTTATTTATTCGACAGAGATAGAGACAGCCAGCGAGAGAGGGAACACAAGCAGGGGGAGTGGGAGAGGAAGAAGCAGGCTCTTAGCAGAGGAGCCTGACGTGGGGCTCGATCCCAGAACGCCGGGATCACGCCCTGAGCCAAAGGCAGACGCTTAACCGCTGTGCCACCCAGGCGCCCCGAAAAGAAAACAATCCTAATCATATGGGCACCAAATAAGAGAATTTCAAAATTCATGAGGCAAAAATGGGTAGTCATGAAAGGAGACATCCACAAATCCACAGTTATGGTTCAAGTGTCAACACTCTTCTTCCAGTATTTTCATAAACGTATAGGCAAAAAGTCAGAGAGGATACACATCACCCAGACAAAGTTATCAACCACCTCGACTTAAATGATGTTAACAAAAAAGTCCACTTAACAACAGCAGAATAATGGTTCAAGTCCACGTGAACATTCCCCAATATACATCGTATTTTGGGGAATCGAACAACTCTCAACAGACTTAAAAGAACAAGACCATATAAATGGAATGAATGGAACGAAGCTAGAAATGGTAATACCAAAAATAAGTGAGAAAATCCACAAATATTTTGCAATAAAAACACACATTTCTAAATAACCCATAGGACAAAGAAGACTCCAGGGAAAAAACTCATTTGAACTTAATGAAAACACAAAACACTGAAATTTCTGCAAAGCATCCAAGGCAGTGCTTAGTGAGAAAGGTATAGCCTTAGATGGCTATATTAGAAAAGAAAGAAAAAATCAGAAATGAGTAGTTTAAAATCCCACCTTAAGAAACTATAGAAAGAAGAGCAAATTTGACCGAAAGTAAGCAGAAGGAAGGGAGTCCTAATTAGAGTAGAAAATAGTAAAATTGAATACACAGAAAGAAGAGAATACCAACAAAAGCTGAAACTGATTCTTAAACAATATCAATAAATTTGATAAATTTCAAGGAAGACTGACCAAGAGGAAAAAAAGAGATAGAATAGAAAAGGCACAAATTACAAACAAGGGCACATTGCTACTAAACTCACAGACACTGCAGAGACGATAGGGAACAATATACACCAACATGAAGGAAAACGTAAGTGAAATGGCCCAACTCATTTTAAGTCACAAATTACCAGACCTCATTAAAACTCACTGAAGAAAAAAATAAATAATGGAAACAGATAAACTGCAAATCGTACATAAACTTTTCCCAAGAAAACCCAAAACAACAGTTCCATAGGCTTCATCATACCAAATATTTACAAATCTCTTCCAGAAAATAGAAAAGAAGCAAATGAATTTCCCAACACACTTTAAGGGGCCAATAATATCCTAACACCAAAACCAGAAGAAAATAAATGCAGTACAAGAGAGAGACAGAGACAGAGCAGGTATTCCTCATGAACATAGGACATGAATCCCAAAAAATATTAGCAAATTCAATTCAGCAATATATTAAAAAAGGAAGATATATGACCAAGTAGGATCCATCTAAGGAATGTAAGACTGGTTCAACATTTGAAAATCAATCAATGTACTGCACCATGAGAGCAATCTAAATAAGAAAAAAACATGAAATTTGCAAAAATAAAATGTAGGGAAATCATTTGACAAAATTCAACATGTATTGATGACAATTTCTCTCAACAAGTTAGGAATTGAATAAATGTTTGTAGAATGGAGGTCGACTAATGAGCATCTATAGCTAAAACCAATAGTTCAAATCCTTTTCTCCTGCAATCAAGAATGAGGCCAGGATGTCCGCTCACTACTGTTATTCAAAATCGTTCTGGAAATCCTAGTCAGTGCAATAAGATGAAAATAAAAACCAAACAGGAAACAAATAAACAACAACAACATAAAAATCAAGGCATACAAATGGAAATAAGACTGTTTATTTTCTTACATGACATGACTGTCTATGAAGAAAATCTGCAAGACTGTACCTAAAAACTTTCCAGAAAGATTAAATGAGTTTAGAAATGCAGCAATGAAGTAGGAGGCAAGGCAATGTAAAAAATTCAGTTGTATTTCCATATAAATACATGGGGGTTAAATAATATGCTGCTAAACAATGAGTGGGTCAACCAAGAAATCAAAGAAAAATTTTTAAAAAATACATGGGGACAAATTAAATGAAAACACAATCATCCAAAATCTTTGGAATATAGCAGAAGTTGTTCCAAGGGGGAAGTTTAGAGCAACACAAGCCTACCTCAAGATGCAAGACAAATCTTAAATGAACAACGTAGCTTTACACCTAGGGGAGCTAGAAAAACAAACAAACAAAGCACAAAGCCAGTAGAAGGAAGGAAATATAAAGAAATAATGAAATAGAGACTAAAAAAAAAAAAAAATGAAAGCAGGAGCTGATTGTTTGAAAAGATCAACAGAATAGATAAAACTTTAGCCAGATGCATCAAGAGAGAGAGAGAGAGAACTCAAATAAATAAAATCATAACTGTAAGAGGAGAAATAACAATGGACAGTATCGAAATACAAAGGATGATAAGAGAATATTACAAAAACTTATACACCAACAAAGTGGACACCTTGGAAGAAATAGGTAAATTCCTAGAAATATATAACCTTCCCAAACTGAACCAGGAATAGAAAATTTGAACAGACTGATAATCAGTAATAAAATTGAATCAGTAATCAAAAAACTCCCAACAAACATTTAAAGAAGAGTTAACACCTATTCTTCTCAAACTATTCCAAAAAATAGAAGAGGAAGGAAAACTTCCAGATTTGGTTTACAAGGCCGGGATTACCCTAATACCAAAATCAAACAAAGACACTACAAGAAAAGAAAACCACAGGCCAATATCTCTGATGAACACAGAGGCAAAAATCCTTGACAAAATATTAGGAAACCAAATGTAACAATACATTTTAAAAAATCATTCACCACGATCAAGTGGGATTTATTCCAGGGATGCAAAGGTGATTGAATAACAGCAATCAATCAACATGATATATCACATTAACAAGAAAAAGGATAAAATACGTATCATTTCAATAGATGCAGAAAAACCATTTAACAAAGTACAACATCCATTCATGATAAAAACTCTCAACAAGGTAGGTTTAGAGGGAACATATCTCAACATAATAAAGGCCATATATGAAAAACACACAGCTAACATCCTACTCAATACTGAAAAACTGAGAGCTTTTCCTCTAAGATCAGGAATAAGACAGGGATGTCCACTCTCACCATTTTATTCAATATAGTACTAGCAGTCCTAGCCACAGCAATGAGATAAGAAAAAGAAATAAAATGCATTCGAATTGATAAGAAAGAAGTAAAACTTTCACTATTTGCAAATGACATTATACTATATATAGAAAACCCTAAAGACTCCACCAAAAAACTACTAGAACTGATAAATGAATTCAATAAAGTCGAAGGATACAAAATTAATATACAGAAATCCATTGCATTTCTATACACTAATAATGAAGTACAGAAAGAAAAATTAAGAAAACAATTCCATTTACCATTGTACCAAAAACAATAAAATACATAGGAATAAAATTAACCTTGGAGGTGAAAGACTTGTCCTCGAAGACTATAAAACAGTGAAAGAAATTGAAGATGACACAAACAAGTGGAAAAATATTCCATACTTATGGATTGAAAGAACAAATATTGTTAAAATGTCTATATTACCCAAAGCATCTACGGATTTAATGCAATCCCTATCAAAATACCCACAGCATTTTTCACTAGAAAAAATAATCCTAAAATTTGTATGGAGCCATTAAAGACCCCAAATAGCCAGAGCAGTCTGGAGAAAGAAAAACAAAGCTTGAGGTATCACAATCCCAGATTTCACGATACTTTACAAAGATGTAGTAATCAAAACAGTATGGAACTGGCACAAAAATAGACACATAGATCAATGGAACTAAATAGAAAGTCCAGAAAGAAACCCACACTTACATGGTCAATTAATCTATGACAAAAGAGGCAAGAATATACAATGGGAAAAAGACAACATGTGGTGTTGGGAAAACTGGACAACTACATGCAAAAGAATGAAACTAGATCCCTTTCTTACACCATAAACAAAAATTAATTCAAAACAGATTAAAGGCCTAAATGTAAGACTTGAAATCATAAAATTCCTGAAAGAAAACATAGGCAGTAATTTCTTTGACATTGGCCATAGAAATATTTCTCTAGATATGTCTCCTTTGGCAAGGGAAGAAAAAGTAAAAATAAACTATGGGGACTACCCCCAAAATAAAAGGCTTTTGCATAGTGAAGGTAATCATCAACAAAATAAAAAGGTAATCTGTTGAATGGGAGAAGATATTTACAGATAATAGATCCAATAAGGGGTTAATATCCAAAATATATGAAGAACTTACACAACTCGACACTAAAAAAAAACTCAAATAATCCAATTTAAAATGGGCAGAGGACTTGAATAGACAT
This sequence comes from Ursus maritimus, assembly GCF_017311325.1. NCBI lineage: Eukaryota > Metazoa > Chordata > Mammalia > Carnivora > Ursidae > Ursus > Ursus maritimus. Next base: position 95,128,891 of record NW_024425563.1, on the reverse strand, counting down.
CTTTCTAAAGAAGACAAACACATGAAAAGATGCTCAACATCACTCATCATCAAGGAACTGTGAATCCAAACCACAATGAGATATCACCTCACACCTGTCAGAATGGCTAAAATCGACAACTCAGGAGCTAATTAGTGTTGGCAAGGATGCGGAGAAAGGGGAATCCTCTTGCCCTGTTGGTGGGAATGAAAACTGATGCAACCACTGTGGAAAATAGTATGGAGGTTCCTCAAAAAAGTAAAAATAGAATTATCATACGATCTAGTAATTTCACTATTGGTTATTTACCCAAAGAAAAAACACTACTTCCAAAAGATATATGCACCCCTATGTTTACTGCAGCACTATTTACAATAGCCAAGATATGGAAGCAGCCCAAGTTCCACTGGTAGATGAATGGATAAAGAAGTGATATATATACACAATGGAATATTACTCAGCCATAAAAGAGAATGAAATCTTGCCATTTGCAATGACGTGAATGGATCCAGACAGTATGCTGCTAAGTGAAATAAGCCAGGGAGGGAAAGACAAATACCCTGTGATTTCACTCATATGTGAAATTTAAGAAACAAAACAAATGAACAAAGGAAAAACAAAGCAAAAATAACAGATGGGTGAAATAGATGAAGAATACACTTATTATGATGAGCACTACAAAACATATAGAATTGTGGAATCATTATACTATACACCTGAAACTAACATAACATGGTATGTTACTTATACTTCAATTAAAAAATTGGTTGTTTCAATACATCAAAAAGGTACAACTGGAATTTGACATTCATAAAACATATCATTTAAATAGCACTTAAAATGAAATATTTAAGTCTAAATCTCACAAAATATATGAAGGATCTGCAATGCTGAGCACTGCACAATACTGATGAAAGAAATTTCTTTAAAACATCCTAAGCTCATGGAGATATATATCATACTCGTGTATGGAAAGACTCAGTGCTGTTAGCATTATAGTTCTCCCTACTTCGACCTATAAATTCAACTCAAACACACAATCAGAACCTCGACAACTTTTTTGTAGAGAGTAACAAGCTGATTTTAAAATGTATACGGAAGATGCGAAGAAAGTAGAAGAGTCAAAACCATTCGAAAAAGAACAAAGTTGGAGGATTCACATCATCCAAATTCAAAACTCTCTTTAATACTACAGTAATCAACTATATAGTTACTCTACAGTAACGCTACAGTAATCAACTATATAGTTACTCTACAGTAACGCTACAGTAATCAACTATAGTAATCAAACTACAGTAGCAATTCGATTCCAGTAATATGACAGTAACTCCACAGTAACACTATGGTAACACTATAGCAATCAACCTACAGCAACACAACAATAACACTACAGTAACCAAATGAATGTAACACTTCGGTAACACTTTAGTAATCAAACTACAGATATACTGCAGCAACATCACAGTAACATGACAGCAACGCTAGAGTAACTCTAGTAACACGACAGCAATGGTGAGTAACTCTATAGTAACGTGACAGTAATGGTAGAGTAACTCTATAGTAATACTACAGTAACGCTAGAGCAACTCTGTAGTAACATGACAGCAATGCTAGAGTAACTCTATAGTAACACAACAGTAACGCTAGAGTAACCATAGTGACACTACAGCAATACTAGAGTAACTATAGTAACATGACAGCAAATGCTAGGGTAACTCTATAGTAATACTACAGCAACGTTAGAGTAACACGATAGTAACAGGACAGCAACGCTAGAGTGACTCTGTAGTAACAGGACAGCAATACTAGAGTCAATCTATAGTAACACCACAGTAACACTAGAGTGATCACATGACAGCAACAGCACAGTAACACCTCAGTGGCGTACTGGTGAAAGGCTGGACGTGCGGGTAGTGGAACAGAGCAGAGATTCTGGATGAAGAATTTTGACAAAGATATATAGATCATCTAATGAAGAAAATCATCTTTTCAACAAATGGTGTGAGGATAACTGGACCTCCCTCCACAAAAAATGAACCTTGGCAAAAACCTGACACCTTACATAAATATTAACTAAAAATGCACCACAGACTTAAGTGCAAAATGTAAAACTAAAAGACCTGGACACATAGGGGCCAGTCTATGTGGCCTTGAGTCTGGAAATGCATCTCCGGATGTGGCATCTAAGACATGATCCATGAAACAAAAAGGTGACATTGACAATTGATCATAAAATTTAAAACATTTCCTCTGCAAAATATACTTGAACACTGGGTGTTATATACAACTAAGGGATCGCTGAACACTACAATAAAAACTTAGGATGTACTATATGTTGGCTAACGGAACATAATGAAAAATTTAAAAAACAAAATAAATACACTTTCAAGAAAATGAAAAGGGAAACCACAGACTAAGAGAAAATACTTCAGAATCCCATATTTAATGAAAAACTTGTTACTAGAATATATGAAGAACTCTCTAAACTCGACAAGAAAGCAGCTTGCCTCAATTTTAAAATGGGCAGATGATCCGAACAAACAGTTCACCAAAGAAAATAAAGAATGGCAAATAAGCACCTGAAAATATCCACTATGTCGTTCGTTGCTAGGGAAGTGGAAATACAGGCACAAGTATCTAATGCTATTAGAATGGCTGAAATAAGAAATACTGGTGATACCAAAGGATCGTGAGCATGTAGAATGAGAATATTTGTTGCTATTGTGAGTTCAGCATAATGCATCCATTTTGGAAAATCGTCTGGGAGTTTCTTATAAAAGCAAATGTACTTACCATATGACCCAGCACTCTCTCTCATTATGTGCTCAGGAGCAATGGACACAGCTTCTTTTTTTTTTTTTAAGAGTTTTTATTTATTCGACAGAGAGAGAGACAGCCAGCGAGAGAGGGAACACAAGCAGGGGGAGTGGGAGAGGGAGAAGCAGGCTCATAGCGGAAGAGGCTGACGTGGGGCTCGATCCCAGAACTCCGGGATCACGCCCTGAGCCGAAGGCAGACGCTTAACCGCTGTGCCACCCAGGCGCCCCTGGACACAGCTTCTGACACAAACCTGTGCCCGAGTTCACGAGGACTTCACTCACAATCACCCGGGCATGGAAACGAGCCCGATGCCCTTCCACAGAGCGGTAAATAAATAAGGTGTGGTGCATTCACATGCCGGACGAGTGCCAGCGATCGGGCAAACAGGCTGTTGCTGGATGCAGCAACATGGAAGAATCTTTTTTTTTTTTTTTAAAGATTTTATTTATTTATTTGACAGAGAGAGACACACACAGCTAGAGAGGGAACACAAGCAGGGGGAGTGGGAGAGGGAGAAGCAGGCTTCCCACTGAGCAGGGAGCCCAGAACGGGACTTGATCCCAGGACCCTGGGATCATGATCTGAGCCAAAGGCAGACGCTTAACCAACTGAGCCACCCAGGCGTCCCCAACATGGAAGAATCTTAAGTGCACTTTGCTAAATGAGAGAAGCCAGACATGAAAAGTTCCATCCCAAATGATTCCCCTAATTTGGCTGGAAAGGAGGGAAACACATGAGTGGTCGTCAGCAGCTGGATGGAGTTGGGTGGGACGCTTATTACAAGGGGCTGCTAGGGAATTTTAGGGGAAGGTCTGGCTGACACATGACAATGTTTCGTTAAAACCTATAAACTCCACAGCATGAAGATTTGACCTAAGCTTGTCCTCCCACAGAGGAATCAGGGCTCCTTGCAGCAACGGCTAATGTGAGGGCAGGTGCAGGAGTACCAGGTGAGCCAGGCACAGCTCGCTGCACTAGAGAGTAAGTACGTGCTCAGAAAACCACAGTACCCGAATGTGAGGACACAGGAGCCCAGCAGAGAGCTCCCAGTGGGTAGAGGGGGGACAACCAGGCATGACAGCACAGAGAATAAAACTCATGCCCATGAGTCCACACCGATACAAGCAAAGGACTGGACAGACAAGTAAGGATGGACACAGGGTCCTACAGAACAGTTCCAGGCGATGAACAGAAGAGACAAGGGAGATGGGAATCAGGGCTCGAGCATCGCTGTAACAACTGCTATGGGAAGGCCCACCCGAAGGCTACAAGCTGTGGAGAAAATTTAGGGGAAACAATAGTTGCACACCTCAAAGTAGCACCCCCAAAATACTCATAACTTACTGTCACGGTTTTTAACCTGCGTCCAGAATTGAACACATTCTTAGAAACTCCTCCTACCTCCTAGGAGGTGGACACGGAGGCGGTGACCAGTGAGCAAGGACAGATGGGGGACAGCAGGAACGTTCAGCGGGGATGCCCTCAGACTCGCCCTGAGCCCAGAGATCAAGCTTACCCGGCAGCATTAAGTCGTGTTCATATCACAGGCCCTGATGGGGGGAGGGGAGCGAGAGGCATGTCATGTCTGGGGTCCCCTAAACGCATAGCCTGCTCATGAGAAAACAGCAGGTCAATCCAAACAGGACATTTTCCAACACGCTGAGCCCCATGCTCCACCGTGCATCCGCACGTTACACACAGAATTCTCCCGGAAACGAGCCTCAATCCACCATCAGCTACTCTTCTCTGAGTAGAATACTCATCAGCATCTCCTGGCCTTAGGATTCCAAACACCCGGTGAATCCCCGGGACGGAGGGAGCGACTCCATATGTGGGTATTTGTGGGGTGCGGGGAAGAGAGGCTTTTCTTGGAAGTGGAAGGTTATTTAATTGCTTTGGTCGAAATCACAGAGGAAGGAGCCTCACCTTGACTGGCGAGGATGTCGAACATCACAGCTCGACCTTCTGGGGGCGGCGTCCGTGGGAGGAAGCCCGCAGAGAGAAGCACAGAATACTGCATGAGCTCCTCTGCTGCTCCACGTTCCACACGCGCTCCGCTTCCTGGCGACGCCCGCGCTGTCGTCATCACGTACAATACGCTCCGGGCGCATGGCGGCTTCTTCCACAAAGGTCACCTTCCACGTCGTCCCTCCCTGCAGACTCGTCCTCAAAATCTATTTTCGTTTTTATGGGTTCGTTTGGTGGCTGCTGCATTTGGTATTTCTAGGAAAAGCAGTGAATTCTGGTTGTCCTCAAATTCCGTGAACTTTCATATAAACGTTCCCTGGAGCACTGCAGCTTTTTTGTATACTTCTAAAAAGCCAAAGGCTACATTGCGCTTTTATGAGCTTCCATGACATCGTGTTTTAAAAATGTATGCTGTTCCTGAGAGGATGTACCGTGGATGACACCGGACACAGTGGACCGACCGTGCGAGGCACGTTTCCGAGAACTGGCGACCAGACCCAATATTTCTTTATCAGAAGGTGCGAATATGGGAAGAAAATGAAATTCACATTTAATTTCCGAATGATCTGAAGTTGAGAGCTAAAGACCATTCTTCATTCATAGTTTGCACACATTTCACATTCTTCATCATGTTTTCCTCAGAATCCTCCGGTTGGGGTGGGTGTCAGCCATGTGCACAGTGACAGGTGCACACGCATTCGTGAAGCACGCCTGTGTATAGGGGTCTGGCTCACTCCGCCAGCAGAACAGAGAGCCTTGCCCTGGGGACCTTACATCCAGGATAAGGGGCTTCACGGCGTGCTTGCTGGAGTTTATGCCTGGACTGAGCATCTGAATTTAAGGCAAGGCTCTGCACCCCCAAGCGTGGGACATCAGGTCACCTAGGAGCCTCTCGGAGCCTTGGTTTTCAAATCTGTGACATGGTTCTATGCACTGAATTGTGTGCTCCCAAATCCATAGGTTGCAACCCTAAGCCCAGTGTAATGGTGTTTGCGATTTTAGGAGCCATCGGGGCAGCCCGCATTGTGAGATCAGAGTCCTTATAAGAAAAGCAGCCCCAAGGGGGTCATGCTCTCTCTCCCTGCTGTGAAAACACACAGGAAGAAGATGGTCATCTGACAGCCAGGAGCCAACTGTGCCGGTGCCCTGGTCCTGGACCCCAGCTCCGAGACCTGAGAAATCTGTGTCTGCTGGGCCAGCCCCCTTCAGTGGTGTTTGTTAAGTGGCCCCAGCTGACTAGGACAGCTGGGACCCCCACCCATACCTCACAAGGTTACTGGCAGGGGGGAAAGACAAGGAAGAATTAGGTAAACCTCCAAGGCTGACATATACAGTTGATCCTGAAAATTATCCTCATCTCTAAAGAATAGCTGCTCTCTATGTTTGCCTAGTCTGAGGGCATTTAGAACCCCTCAGTCCCTGCGAGGTGGAGCAGTGGCCCAGCCCTGCTGGCTGCAGCCCAGGACGTGGGCTGAAGCAGGAGCTCTGGGGAGGGTGGTCGGGGGGCTCTGCCAGGGCTTGGGGGGGGGGCTGTCAGATTGAGGTGAGTGCCCTAGAGGCTGAGGCAGGCCGACTGTCTGAGGTCCAAGGAAGAGGCACCTGCACCCAGGCGCTTCCCAGAGGCTTCTCTGTGGTGGCACACCGTGGGCTGGATGTTCAACGTTTGTCCCTTGCCGGGGAGGGGACCTCTTAAGGGCAGATGAACCAGGCAATTTGTGACATGTCAGCCTCAGAGACCCGCCCCTGCACAGGCCACTCCCAGTACACTCACTGATATTAGTACTGGTAGATTTGGCAAAATTTGCAAAGGAAGCTATGTTAACTGCGTCTATCAGCACCCCGAATCTTTGCACCCTGCGGTTACTTCTGCGCACTTCCATCATGTCAGCAGTCTTGGTAGGACTGCAGGTTCGAGCAAAGGGAGGCCGGAGGTAGTATAGACTGGATATAAGCTGAGTCCTATGGGTTACACCCATGCTGTTTGCAGCTCGGTCACTGTTCACCGACTCAGAGCAAGCATGGCTTGCTTTTGGAGTCAAACGAGGGCATCCCCAGTGACTCTGGCCCGGGGTCCAGACCCATAGCTGAAGGACAGAAGTCACCAGAGACGTGAGCGCTTCCCAGAGTGGCTTGCACCCAGGTGTGCGGGAAGGGGAAGAGAGAGGAGGTCCACGGTGCCTGTAGACAGAGCAGGTGTGAGGACTTCAAGCGTTCTTCCAACAGTGTGGCTCCAGGGCATCGGACAAGGGACAGTTCCTGCTCGCGGAAGGGGGGGGGGCAGACTCGATTGCATGGTGGGCACGGTTAGAGACAAACACACGCACTTCTGATCTTCTCGACTGGAGCCTCAGTCTCTCGACAGTAGCCCCAAATGGCACCAGCATGCCGGACAAATGAGAATGGACCAGAATATCTCACTCAGCTCCCCCAGATGCAGTCCCTCAGTTCCAGACAGGCCCTCCAACGAGCTGCCTCCACCCAGTGCCTGAGAAACCGGAATTCGGGAACACACTCCTAGAGGAAGTAGGAGTAATTTGGCAATACAATTATGTAGCTCGGAACAACAAAGCAGCACATAAAAATGTGTGCAGTTAATGTGTAACTTGACATTAATTTTTATGCTCTTATATTACTGACCATAAAATTCAGATATGCTAGGAAGCGTATGTATTAAAACGAAATGAGCTGACAAACACAAATGCCATATGATCTCACTCATATGCGGAATTTAAGAAACCAAACAAACAAAGAAAAAGAAGACAAACCAAAGCGCAGACTCTCAACCCTGGAGAGCACACTGCTGGTCACCAGAGGGGAGGCGGGTGGGGGATGGGGAAACAGGCAATGGGGATGAAGGAGGACACCTGCGATGAGCACAGGGTGTCACATCAAGTGTGGAGTCACGATACTGTACACTGGAAACTACTACAGCTCTGTGCGTTAATTCTACTAGAATTTAAAAAAAAAATGAAAAGAATGGTGAGAAATATATAGGGCAGTTGTCAGGTTTTTAAAAAATGTGCTGTGATTTCTTTCCTCATTCTAAATAAATTCTCTGGTTTGCACCTCATTTTGAATTTGTAATTTGAGTTTGTAATTGTGAGACCTTTTTTTTTTTTAAGATTTTATTTATTTATTTAACAGAGATAGAGACAGCCAGCGAGAGAGGGAACACAAGCAGGGGGAGTGGGAGAGGAAGAAGCAGGCTCATAGCGGAGGAGCCTGATGTGGGGCTCGATCCCAGAACGCCGGGATCACGCCCTGAGCTGAAGGCAGGCGCTTAACCGCTGTGCCACCCAGGCGCCCCTGTGAGACCTTTTTTAAGAAGCAGACCCCTCTGAATTGTACGAACTTCAGGCTCCACAAAGCCTGGTCAGCCCGGGGGCTTCTAAAGGCAGGATCTGTTATGAATTAGGCCAAAGTGGAAGCCAAAACTTTGGGCTTAGGAACTTGGAGTTAGGACACAGTTCCCAACAGAATGCAGCCGCGGGGGCCCTGAGGACAGGTCAGCGAGGAATGCCCTGGCCCAGGCTGGCTGGGCAGGGGGAGCCCAGTCCTGACCCCCTCCCACAGTCCTGCCTATAGGCCCGCAGGCAGGGGAACCTGACGGTGGCCCAGGGAAGGGACCTGCATTAGTCAGCCGGGGTGGCCAGAACAGACATTTATCTCTCGCGTCCTGGAAGCTGGAGGTCCGAGATCAGGCATGGCAGGGCCAGTCCCTCCCGAGGCCTCCCCTGGCCATGCAGATGGCCGTCTCCTCCCCATGTCCTCACGTGGTCATCCCTCCATGTGTGTCTGCCTCCTGACGTCCTCTTCTGATAAGGACACCAGTCACATTGGAGTAGAGCCCACCCTAGAGACCTCGTTTTACCTCAATGACCTCTTTAAGACTCCTCTCCAAATTCAGACCCATTCTGAGGTCCCGGGGATCGGGACATCACCCCTTGGATTTGGGAGACATTGTCCCACCTGTGACAGTGCCTCGGGTCAGTGGGGAGAGAGGATACGGCAGCATATGCCTTCTGCTAAAATGAAGGAAAGGAAGGAAGAAATAGAGTTGAGACGATACACGCTGGGTGAATATTGGACCAAAGATTGTTTTTTGCTTTAAAAACAAAAAGCCACTTTGGGCCAAGATAGAATAACAGGGATTGATTTATCCTCCTGACTGAAAAAATTAAAGGAGCTGGCAAAATTGGTGAAGCAGCGGTTACCGAGACCCCGGCTCTCAGGCAGAGAAGACGGGATCCCCAGGATGTGAACACAAGTCCTTAGCACGCTGTCTAGGGCAGGTGCTGGGCTCGGGACAGGGAGGGGAGCCCAGAGGCCACATGGCTGTGTGCAGGGTCCCGGGGAGGGAAGAATGCACAGACAGAAGTTGGGGGTCTGCGGAGGGGCCCCTCACACCCCAGGTGATCACAGGTCCTCACCTGCGTATGGCAAAGCAGTGAGGCTGGGTTGGGAACGATCCCACAGCTCACAGGGGAGGGATGGGCCAAGACAGCTCTGTTGCCCACCAGCCAGGGTGAAAAGGGTTACGTTTTGGTGATAGCACCAAACTCATCAGTAAGTGAGCTGATAGTAGCTGTAGATCCAGGTCTGGCCCACGTGACAAAGTTCTAAAGATCTGGAAGAATCAAACTGTGTTCAATCACTTATTACGTCCATCCCAGAGCAAATAACAAAAATCAAGAGAGCAACAACATGTACCCAGTTCCCCCAAGATCTAAAACTCACCATGTTTGGCATCTGATTAAAAAAGAATTCACTGGTATATAAAGAAGGGATTCAGCCCGTAAGGATGGAACCGCCCAGAATGCCTGATGATACCACAGAAGATGCCGAGGGCTACGCCGCTGTTACAACGTATCCCACGTATTCAAAAGGCTGGAGAGAAGGTTGTGCTCTCACAACCTACAACACACAACATACAACAAAGGCAACACGCAACCTCCCAGCATGAGCGCGATCATGCTGGAGATGGAAAGCGCAGGGCACAGCATTCACGCAGGGAAACACAGCTACGGACTCGGCACAGCAGCCTCCGTGGCTCTGGACTGGTGTGTGGGCTGGCGGCCAGGCTGAGTGCACCTTGCGTGGTGACAGGTGCATCAAGCTGGGATTGGACCTCTTGCATGCGTGCTGACATTGGTTTTCCCCGCTGGCCACCCTTCCCCGGCTCCAACGGAGAAGGCACCCCTGTCTCAGGGCCCTGCGGAAGATTCGTGCTGGGAGTCCTCTTCGTAAAGCCACATGCAGGTAGAGCTTCACGACGATGTATTTGGAAGGCTGCTTCTGCAAAACTCACGCCTCCAAGTCCTGTCGCGGCTCTTCATGAGCCGGTGCCCAGCGCCCCGATGCTCTTACCTCTGCGCTTTGTTGAAAATGCTTATCTTTACAATAACCCACATGTGCTCTTTTTAAGACAGTTTCTTTGCAGATGCTGTGCACCCTCAAGAAAGGAGAGGAGGAAGGAGGGAGGGCGGCGAAGCAAAGTCCTCGGTCCAAACTAGACTAAACAAAAATACACTTGCCTTCATTCGCCTGCAGCCCCGGCCCATTGCACATAAATAAATACAGTGAATTCACTAAAGGACAGAGTCAGAAGTGCAGTCGGGGGAGTCCCCTGTCATCGGACAGCAAGGAGGTCAATTTGGTGCAATGGTTTGGTGCAAAAACCAAACAAAACCTGTGTCCCCAAATAAACCACATTTGGTAAATTGGATAAATTGCAAGGCTTTGTATTTCAGGCTGTCTGGTTTTTTTTATCATTACTTAAAAAGTCATTTCCTGACATTTATGGAAGATTGTGGTCAGCCGTGTGGGTGGGCAGAGCGCGCCACAGCCAGAGTTTCCGCACACGTGGCGTGCGCGGTGTGCAGGGGCTTCTGCTCAGCGGACACTCCTCTGTTTGAACTACACAAACCTCCAGGTTCCTCAAACGGTATCCCCATCAGATGCCAGCACGTTAAGTTCACATCCACTCTTTCTGCACAGCAGAGGGAGACGGCATTTGGGGTATAACTTTATTTGGCATTAAATCACGTGGCAGCGCTATGACAAGGACCATCAGCCCCAAAGCCCCAGGTCCCAGGCTGACGCTCGCCGGGGTGTGAGGTGGCCGAATGGCTCAGCGGGGTCACCCCTAAACTAGGGGCAGTTGTGGTACGGATCTCATAGGCCTGCCATGAAGACGCAGTGTTTTAATACTGTTTAATTGCTGAGAATGGTACCCACAGTGTGGTAAGTGCCCTGTAAATGGTTAAGAACAAAGTAAATGGGATTATCCGGGTGCTCTGCTGAACAGCACAGTTGCACAGCGTTCTCCACAGTCCATCATGGGGGAAGTGCGTACACCAGCTTTCATACCCTCCTCCTGCATAATACAAGTGGGATCTTCATGAGGAAGGACGCTCCATTTAAAATAGTCCTAAGAAGGGGCACCTGGGTGGCTCAGTCAGTTAAGCATCTGCCTTCGGCTCAGGGCGTGATCCCGGGGTCCTGGGATCGAGCCCCGCATCGGGCTCCCTGCTCCACTGGGAGCCTGCTCCTTCCTCCCCCTGCTTGTGTTCCTCTCTCGCTGGCTGTCTCTCTCTGTCAAATAAATAAATAAAATCTTGAAATAAAAAAAAAGGAGGGGGAAACCTCACATCCTCAAAAGGACAACCTGCCAAACTCATTTGTAAGATTGAACGCACACTCGATAACAAAAACCCAGGAGCTTATTTTCAACCTCATGTAGAAACGCACGAAGCCCGGATTGGCAGGACTCCAATCATAGGACTGAGCTATAAGGACGCGCCAGCTTTCTCAGGCAGTAAAACACTGTGGCTGGTGTCACACATGAAGAGACCTACGAACTAGCAAACAGAGTCCAGAAATAAAAGCAGATATGACAGCCCCACGTCCACGGGGATGGTGCTGGCTCCTGGGTGCTACATACAGATGGCCCAACTTCTGTGTCCACGGCAGGACCACGGACCCACACCCCCAGCCCCGGTCCACACCTGGCCCATCTATTGTTGTGTACGTCCTGTGCCCTGGGGACTGTGGGCTACACGCCCTTCCCTTGACCAACTCCAGGCCCCATGGGGCCCACACTGACCCCAGGAGGGCGTCCTAGAGATCCCAGAACAGGCTAGACCCCTGAGGCAGGAGGCTCTGGGGCCCCCGATCATGGAACGTGGTCTAGCATGAGGGAGGCCCGGGTCAGCACAACCGCTGGGCCCGTGGAGCACACGGGAGCACAGTATCCCGCCTGGCCACCACACCGTCACTGCTCTTCTCACGGTGCTGTCAGTGCAGGAAATGTCCACTGTGCGTTTCAGCCGGGTCTCTGATGAGCAGTGGAGTCTGGAGCCCCAAACCTCAGAGGTCTGCGTTCCTCACGCTTCTAGCTGCTCTTTACTTTGTGCTCACCCTTCCTGGGAGAACACTGTCACGACCTCTCGGTTATGCTAGAGCAGGGCCCAGCTCTTACCGGGGAGCAGGTGCATCCGAGAGCGTGGCGCAGGGTCTCGGGGGGGGCTGTGCAGAGTTGCACAACGTCAGGCTTCTGTACACACAGAGCTGCTCCTGCACCGTGCTCCCTTCAGAAATGGTGCCAATTCTAAGGACGTGTTTGCACTGAGAAGTATCTTTCCCAAGATGCAAGTGTCTCAGACATTTCGGGCGGCCCTAACGAAGTTCCACGGACCGGGTTCTTCTGGAGGCTGGATGTCCTGGATCAGGGCGCTGGCAGACGTGCTTCCTGTGAGGGCGTCTTCCCGGCTTGCTGACACCGACTTCTCGCTGTGGCCTCAAATGCTGGGGACTGGGACGGCTTCCTCTTCTTAGGAGGGCACGGATCCCATCACGGGGGCCTCACGGTCATGACCTCCTAGAAGTCATCACACGGGGGGGTCAGGGCTTAGGACTTTGGTGGGGGGCATAAACATTCAGTGAATACAGCAGGCCTGGGTCTGAATGTGTACATATGTGCCCCCGGTCACGGGAGCTAGGGACAAGGGACAGGAGGCTGGACGACAAGGTCTTCTCTGTAAAGCGTGTGGGGACACCTGAAGGCTGAGCTGGGGACATGCCTGCGGGCCATGGCAGCTGGTGTTTTCTGCATAGAGCAGCCGACCCCAGGGAAGGGACGTGGCCAGGGGATGAGCCTGGAGCTGCCGTGTTCAGAAGGTGGTAGCGGGAACAGGCTGCACGGGCGGAGATGGGCTTGGGAGCCAGTCTGAGGAAAAGTAGCGTAAACTAAGGGGGACGTGTCTTCTTTCTCTGACCCCAAGTCCTCAGGGCCTGTCCTCCCAGGGGGAGGTGGACTCCAGGTACTTCTTCAGGCACGGAGACTGACATGGGCTGACCCACGTTCCACAGGAGAGCCCCGTGGGTCTGATCTCGGCTTCTCTGTGTTTCTGTCCCACGTCTGCCCTCAGCGTTGCCAGATGTGACCTCCCAATTCTGCGTGAGAGGTGCAGGTGCTCCCCCAGATGAGTGATGGGGAGAGGAGCAGGGTCGTGCAGGGTCACAGGCACAGCACAGAGAGCACCTGAGCCTGTGCGTGACCCAGGGGCCACAGGCCAATACCCCAAAGCTAAAGATGCCCTTCACCTAATAAGGAGAAACCCGTGTTCTCACTCCTCCCACATTCACCCTTGTTTTCAGGAGGCCTGGGGAAGCTGGGGACTCGTCTATTAACACAGAGGTTCCCAATCAACTCTGGGGGGAGAGGCGGAACAAGTCACGGTCCTTGCTCCAACGTCTGCCCCTCGAAGCCACCGTGTGGACGGGTGTGCACGGAAATGGGAAAGAAGGCAACGGAGAGGTTCTAATTTTGGAAGTGCCAGAGCCCTTCAATATTTACATGTCCTTAAGATTATGCGGGATGTAATTCAGGAGTGAGGGGCACCTGGGGGCTCAGTGGGTTAAGCGTCTGCCTTCAGCTCAGGTCATGATCTCTGTTCCTAGGAGGGAGTCCTGAGTGGGGCTCCCTGCTCAGCAGGGAGTCTGCTCCTCCCTCTTCCTCTACCCCTCCCCCAGCTCACGCTGGCGCGTTTTCTCTCTCTCTCTCTCTCTCAAAAAAATAAATAAAATCTTTAAAAAAAAAAAAACTCAGGAGAGAATTGTTGGCAGGCTCGAATGTGAGGGGAAGGTTTGTGTCTTATAACTTAAGAAGCAAGAAGAACTTGCAGAAGGCTATGCATGACGCGGTTTAAGAAAAGCAGGAAGTGGGATGAAGGAAAGGCGGGAAGACCTGGGGAGTTCCGAGTGAGCGGGTGTAGACCCAGCTGTGTCCACTGGGAAAACCAATGCTGAGCTGATGTATTTGAAAGAAGTGACAGTCCTACGTGAATGAGTGTGTTTCAAAACAGAGAGGAATTTGGGATTGCCCTAGCTCTTGCTGTGTTGTTGGTATCAATCCATGTGAATCGAATAAATAAGACTGAAAAGAAATGCCTTTCTGGAAGTAGCGTCTTGGAAGCAGGAAGGTCAACATGGATCCGAGGACGGAAGACCTGGGTCTTTATCAATACCCATCGGGATCTCAGGTGACCAGCCGGATTTAATCATGGGACTTGGTTTGAGGAGCACAGGGCTCTCAGGGTGGAGAAAGGTGGGCCCTCTGCCTACCGTCTGCGAGCCAGTCACAGCCCCAGCGGTGGGCCGTGAGGATTCGGTGACCTCACACGGGTACAGGGGTTGACATGTGGCTTGGAGATGTCATCACCGTGAGCCATCGGCGTCACCGCAATTATCACCGCAGCCCCACCTGTCTGGCACTCAGGACACACAAAATACTCACAAAGACGGAAACGAACGTTCAGTGTGGCTTTCGCCTTTCAGCACGGAAACCAGCACGCAAGGAAAATCATTCTGTAATTGTTTAAAGTATTTTGAGAAGAAAAAATAAAACACACCTACTGATCTTTTCCCCTAAATGAGAAGTTCATGCATCTAAGACCAACCCAGGAAACAAATTCTTCCACTCGCCTTTGGTCTCACCATGTCCAAACCATTCTTGCCAAAGCTGTGGATGCCAAAACCCACATGAAAGCAGACGGAGGAAGCAGAGGCCGGCAGGGACAGGAGGCAGCTCCGGGCCGCTCTTCCCAGGGCTACCGGCCCCTGGTTAGCATTCGTGGCATACTTCTCTGGAGAGACTTCCATTAGAAGACGGAGCCAGACCACGGAAAATATCATAAACTTGCACTCCCTGTCATTGTTCACGGATGTGGGGGCTCTCTGTCACTGGCTAGGGGGCTTTCTCTCCAATGGGGAGAGATCGACAGTCAGGCCAGGCGTGAGCTGATGACCTATTGTCTTTATGGCCATATTGCTATGCGGGTTGGTAAGCAGAACACTTTTGCTTAAAAGGGGCAAGGAGAGGTTCAGTGTAAATACAATGACCTCGATTCACAGGGAAGGACACCAAAGAGACAGAGTCTGTCCTTTATGCCCTGCAGCTGTGCTACGGTGATGCCTCTGAGAAGGTAGGACATTGGGCTCAGCTGGCCAAGAACCCAGTGCCAAGCGGCCAAGGGCAGGGTGCTCCGGAGGGGAAGGGCCTGCCCTTGGCTTCCTGCTTTGGCTGCTCCCAGAGCCGCACACATGACCCTCACGGCTGAAGGAGTCCCCAAGCTGTTGCCCAAAAAACCAGGGGGTTGAGAATTGTCATCACTTCTCAGGCACGTTGGGAGGACGATAAAAATAATAAGAGGAAATCAATATAAACTCTAAAACCTCCCTGGGCTTATGTCATCATTTACACATTTTCTCACTCGTTCACTCGTGAAAGATTATTCCCAGGGGCTGACCATGTGAACTGGCTCCTGCTAGGCTCCAGTGACGCATATATAAACAATATAAACCTGGATCGTCTGCGCTCTGTCAGGGGTGGTGGAGAATATATCAATGAACGCTATGGGCAGGCTGTGCAAGTGCACAGAGGGGGCGGGGGCCTTTTCTCCTGTTAGCACAGCCGCTGTGGCCGCCTGTGCAGTGAGGAGCTTGGCCTGCTCCTCTGCTTCCCTGGATCCTGAGTCCCAGGCCATGGTGGGCAGATTTCATCTGCAGAGCCTGCGTCCTGTGCCAGCTTCTGGCTGTCAGGGAGATGGGAAGGAGCAGTCTGAGTTGTCACCCTCCAGGATGGAAGGCTGGCCTGGTCACACCAGGCCACAGGCCTGTGAGCCGTGGGCACCCCCTCCTCAGTGGGGGGGCAAAAGAGTATCTGGTTATTGTCTTAATTGGTATTTCTCTGATTACTGCTGAGCCTGGGACTATTTCCTTACTTGATAGGATATTTGCATTTGGAGAAGTATTAATATTGGCGCCTTCTGGCTTGTTTTACTGGGTTATTTGTTTCCTTGTTATTGATCCAAACTGCTGTTTGCAGTTACATACACTCCTTATCTTTTTTCTCATTCTGTCCTTTGTCCTTGGCTTCAGTAATGCGGTGGCCAGCTGAGGAGCTTGCCTCGGGGACTAGACTCTGCAAGTGGGTCACTGCTGTCCTGACGGGAATGAGAGGTAGGCAGCGGTGACAGGGAGAGTGGTGCAGGGATGATGGGTGTGGGAACACCACATCTCCACCACTTGCCTCCCTTCACGCCACACATGTCCACCGTGTGTGTGATAGTATCTGTCAATGGCTTACTTTTTTCCCAAACGGCTAAGCAATTCTCCATGTTCCTTCTCCTGAATCGTCCTCCAGTCACTTGTAAATCAAGCTTCCTGGATTCTCAATTGCATCCCTGTGGTCTATCTGTCCATCCTCAGGGCCAATCCCTTTCTGTCTTAATTCCTGTGATTGATAATAAATTCCTTGCAACATTTGACAAGGCAAGTAGGCCACTTGGCTGTTTCTATTCTTTTGAGATGTTTTGACTATTCTCATCCCTTTGCTGTTCCATGTATGTTACAACGAACGCTGCAGTCACACGCTCATATACACAACGCACAGAAGCAAAATGCACACAATGAAAATGCGCTTTGGGATTCCGATTATGACTGTGTTGGATGTACAGGTCAAGGTAGGTACAGCTGACCTCCTCAGAATACCGAGCTTCTCTGTTCATGAGCACGGCAAGGCTCCCCTTTCATGGGGGTTCCCGTTGGTGTCTGTCAAGGAAAGGGACAACCATCTCTTGTCACATGTATTTCCGGTCGTATGTATTTCTTACTTGTCTTTCACTGCATTCCCCAGTTGCCTTTTGCTCTCATATAGAAATAATGCATCCCATTCCCATTATCCTACCGGTGGACCCTTTGTAAATTCCATTAACTTCATATGCTTATTCTATGATTAAAGCAAAATGGTCAACAAGGTGTGCTATGAAGCGTGCATCTGCCTCCCTCCACCCATCCCCACTCCCTAGGGGCAATGGTAATTTCATATAGTCTTCCAGAAATTAACTCAAACTCCTAATAAAATTCACCTTGTCCTATAAAAACTAAACAGAAGCTATGTTCTTTTCCTACAATAAGAAAGGTTGGAAGACACTCAAGCTTCAGGTCTGACTACCTGTGCGTCCCCAGATAAATACTCCACCCCCTGGGCATCGGTTTCCCCAGTTCTGGGACAGGAATAGTGACACCACCCTTGGGATTGACGTGTGAAATTATAGCAGGTTGTAGTGAGCCACGGGGGACCCTGGCCGGCACCAGGATTCCGGAGAGCAGAGCAGAGTGGACCGGGCCCCCATCTCCCGGAACCGCTCTGCTGGCCTGGGGAGAGTGGACCGGCCCCTTCCCAGCCCCCAGGGGCCTGCAGGGCATCCCTCCCTCCGTGTGTGCTCAGGAAGGGCCCAGCCTCGTCTTGAGGCCACCACCGTGGCTCGGGGACGGAAGTACCAGCTGGGGAAGCTACAGGAGCCTATCTTCTGTCTTCTCTTCCCCTGTTGGTGCCGCACACCTCCCTTCAGCTTCCAGGTCTGTAAACTGACAGACCTGGGGGACAGGGGGATGACTGAGGGCTTCTGAGGAGGCATGAACCGGGTTGTGCCAGACTATTCCAACCTCCATGCTTGAACTCAGTGATCACCTCCCACCCATCATTCTGAACAGTGACCCTTTTCTCAAGGCTGCAGAAATGAGTGTCCCTCCACTTGGGAGGTCCTCCCTGGCCCTGGGAACACAGACCTGACAACTGCCCGCTCTCCACCTCTGCGGGGCCGCAAACCCAGTTGTAACCTCTATCTGAATGGTTCTCTCCTCCTCGTTTTTGCATCTTCTGTATATGGAAGAGCATGTGACATCCACCAGGAGCTGATGGGATGGGCATGCTCACTCGCGTCACAGAGATTGTAGCCAGAATGCAAACAGAGGGGTCTCTCTCTGCCCTCGTGCAGCGAGCCATCTGCACATGGCAGGCAGGACACGAGCGAGCTGACCAGTAGATACAGAATCACTAAATCATCGTGGGAGCTTTGCAAAGGCAGGGTGAGCCTCCGAGAGGGGCTGGACCTGGTCCCGAGAGGCAGGGAGTCTTCCCTCCAAAGAACAAGTAGGCATTGAGTGGAGGGCGAGGCTGGGGGATGGGGTGGCCAATCTCATAGCAAAAGTTTGTGCAGGACAAAGCGATGTTGATAAATGACATCCAAGCAACCAGAGGGAGGCCAGCGGGCGGTGCGTCCCCGCTGAACCCCAGCTTCCTTTCCTGGGATGCAGAGATGCCTCCTCGTCCTCAGGGGCAGGCTGGAATGTGGAGTGCCCACCAGGGGAGTGGTGTCACCCACAACAGAGTTGGGGGAAGAATGTGAATCCCACATGGAAGGCCCTCTAGCAACGACTGTCGTGTCACCCAAGGCGTGAGCAATCCAGCTTCTCCACTTCCCCACCTGCACTGGGTATGTTTGTTACTTACTTCAGTCCTTCTTAAGGGCACGTGGTAACATCTCGTGTGGTTGTAATTTCCATTTCCCTGTAGGCTGATGATGCTGATTCTCTCTCCACGGGCTTATCATCGGCCATCTATCCGCACATCCTGTGGGAACAACCTCTTCATTCATTTGTAATTGGACATTTTTATTTTTTTACTGTTCCATTTTGAGTCCTTTCTGTATTCTGGATACTAGTTCCTAGTAGCTTGCAAATATTTCCTTCAATCTTCGTCTGGTCTCTTCATCCACGTAACAGGTTGCCCGTTTTCAGTTTTGACAAGGTCCCACTGATCACATTTTCTTTTACTGATAGCAATTGTGGTGTCAAACCTATTAAACCATATAGCCTAGATCCTGAAGATTTTCCTCTGTGTGTGTGTGTGTGTGTGTGTGTGTGTGTGTGTGTGAAAATGGCATAGCGTCAGGTTTACTTTTAAGTCTGTGACCCCTTGGGGCTAATTTTTGCACAAAGTGTGGGACTTCGGTTGAGGTCAGATGTTTCCCCCGGGTTCCACCTGCTCCAGCACAGCCTCTCGAAAAGGCTGCCCTCCTCCACTGAAGTGCTTTCTCACCTTTGTCACAAATCATTAGTGTCAAAAATCAATGCTCAGTTCTGATTCTGTTCAATTGATCTATGTGTCTGTCTTGACAATAGCAATCGGTCTTGATCGCCACAGCTTTATAGAAGGGATTCAGATGGAGTAGAGTGATTCCTCCAACTTTCTTCTACTGTAAAAGAAGTGTAAGCTATTATGGGATCTATACTTTCTATATAAATAGTAGAATAAGTTCACCTGGGTCAACCAAGAAACAGGGCTGAGATCTTGATAGAAACTTAGTAGGACTTGTAGGTTTGTTTGAGATAAATGACATCTTTCCCATGTTGATCTTCCAATTCGTGAAACGAGTATGCCTCTGCATTTCATTTCCTTTGTTAGCGTTTGGCCATGTTCACCAGAGAGACTGTACATGTTTTGTTCTGCTTGTATCCAATTAATTTTCTTTGAAATAATCATAAATTGTATTGTATTATAATTTTGTGTTCCACATATTTAATGTTAGTACATAGAAATGCAATTGATTTTTGCGCGAGGAATGTGGACTTCGTATCTTTGCTGAACTCACCTGCTAATTCCAGGTGGGTTTGTTGTTTTTTTTATAGTTTTGGAGCGATGTTCTCTGAAGACAAGGTTGTCATCCACAAACAGAACAGGTTTTTTCTTTCCTTTCAATCTTTATGCCTTTTTTGTCTTGTCTTGCTCCACAGGCTGGCGCTGCCAGAGCTTCGTGGAGGAAAAGCAGTGAGAAAAGGTCTCATTTCTGATCCCAAGGATTGGTCTTCAGTCTCTCACCATGAGGAAGGCGTTGTGCGTTGCTCTGTGGATGCTCTTTATCAAGTGGAGATAGTTCCCTTCAATTCCTAACTTGCTGACTAAAAGGGCATCAGAGTTTGTCAGATTCTTTTTGTTGTCAATCAATGGGATTATCTGTTGTTGTTGTTTTCTGTCATCTGTGGTCTAGTGGATTGTACTGAATGATTTTAGAATCATGAACGGTCCTTGCACACCTGCAATAAATCTCACTTGGCCGCGATGTGCAATTCTGTTCATATGTCAGTGTGTCAACTTACTACCATGTCCTGGAGGAATTTTACACCTAAGTTCATGAGAGATATTGGCCTGTAGTTTTGATATTTTTGTAGTGGCTTAGAATTGTTTAGGGATGTTATTGTATCGGAATAATATTGTCCATATACAATAACTTGTAAAGTGTTTCCTCCTCTTCCATTTTTTGAAGGAGATTATGTAAAATCAGTCTACATTTTTATTTAAATATTTGGTATAATTCTCCAATGAAAGGACCTGTGCCTAGACATTCCTTTTTTGGGACATCTCAGATTATAAGGTTAATTTCTCTTATAGAAGGATTCAGATTATCTACTTCGCCTCTGCTGAGTGTTGACAGTTTATGGTTTTGAGGAATTATCCCATCTCTGCCAAATTGTTGAATTTATGAGAAAGGACAATTGTTTTCAGTGTCACCTTGTTATCATTTTAATGGTGGCAAGGTCTGTAGAGAAGGTCTCTATTTCCTCCCTGACATTGGGGACCATTTGTTTTGTCTCTGTTCTTTGTCATTTTTATTAGAAGATAATCAATTATATTGATTTTTTTGGAAGAGCCAGATTTTTGCTCTTGCTTTCCTGTTTTTTACTTCCTTAATTTCTAGTCTTGCATTTGCTATTTTGTTCCTTCTGCTTACTTCTAGTCTTATTTTGATCCTTTTTCTAGTTTCTTGGAGCAAAAATTTAGATTATTCATTAAGACTTTTCTTCCTTTACCCTATGAGCAGTTAGTGCTGTGAATTTCTCTCTCAGCACCTCTTGAGAGGCACCCTACCTATTTTGATATGTTGTGTTTTCATTTTCATTCAATTCTATACACATAGTTGACCCTTGAACAACACAGGTTTGAACTGGAAGGGTCCACCAATAAGTGGATTTTTTTTCCTGATAAATGCAGGACGGCGCTGCAAATGTATTCCCTTTTCCTTATGATTTTTATTTATTTTATTTTATTTATTTTTTTATGATTTTTTATTATACTATGTTAGCCACCATACAGTACATCCCGGTTTCCAATGTAAAGTTCGATGATTCATTAATTGTGTATAACACCCAGTGCACCATGTAATACGTGCCCTCCTTACCACCCATCATCAGCCTATCCCATTCCCCCACCCCCTCCCCTCTGA
This sequence comes from Ursus maritimus, assembly GCF_017311325.1. Lineage (NCBI taxonomy): Eukaryota > Metazoa > Chordata > Mammalia > Carnivora > Ursidae > Ursus > Ursus maritimus. Next base: position 95,107,499 of record NW_024425563.1, on the reverse strand, counting down.
GGCCCTCAGTTTGTTTCTCAGAATCCATAGACTCTCATGCTTCATTCCCCCTTCTGATTATCCCCCCTTTCTTTATCCCTTTCTTCCCCTACCGATCATCCTAGTTCTTATGTTCCATAGATGAGAGAAATCATATGATAATTGTCTTTCTCTGCTTGACTTATTTCACTTAGCATTATCTCCTCCAGTGCTGTCCATGTTGCAGCAAATGTTGAGAACTCGTTCTTTCTGATAGCTGAGTAATATTCCATTGTATATATGCACCACATCTTCTTAATCCAGTCACCTGTTGAAGGGCATCTCGGCTCCTTCCACGATTTAGCTATTGTGGACAATGCTGCCATGAACATTGGGGTATATATGGACCTTCTCTTCACTACGTCTGTACCTTTAGGGTAAACACCCAGTAGTGCAATGGCTGGATCATAGGGTAGCTCAATTTTTCACTTTTTAAGGGACCTCCACACTGTTTTCCAGAGTGGCTGTACCAAATTCCTTATGATTTTTTTAATGACGCTTTCTCTTCTCTGGCTTCCTTTATTGTAAAAATACAGCATACACCACATATAACTTACAAAATATGTGTTCATCGACAGTTTATGTTGTAAGAATTTTGGTCGACAGTAGGCTATTATTTAGTTAAGCCTTTAGGGAGTCAAAAGTTACACACGGATTTTTGCCTGGGGGGGAGGGGTCAGCGCCCCCATCCCCACGTTGTTCAAGAGTCAGCTGTACACACATATATAGAATTCCCTTGAGACCTTGTCTTTGACCTCCGGACTATTTAGAACTATGTTATTTCACGTGCATGTGTTCAAAGACTTGCCTTTCCATATGATTTCTAGTTTGATTCCATTATGGTTAGGGAAATACATTATGTATGATTTCAATTATTTTAAATTTGTGGAGGTTTGTTTTATGGTCCGGAATTAGCATATGGTGTATATTGGTGAATATTCCCAGCGTGTTTGAAAGACCTGCATGTTCTGCTATTGTTTGAGATTCATATTAGATCTCTTGGGTTGGTTGTTTTTCTCAGACCTTTTATACCCTTGCTGTTTTTCAATTAAGTAGATAGAACAGTTGCCAAGATGGAGTATTGAAGTTTCCGGCACCCCAAAGGATTTGTCCATTTCCCCTTTTGGCTCTCCCATATTTTGGTTCACATATTTGGGGCACACCCGTTCGTTAGCTTATGTCTTCATGAAGTTCCAATCCTTTATTATTAGGTAATGTCCTCCTCTGTTTCTGATCATTTTTTCCTTTGAAGTCTATTTTATATAATATTAATGCAGTTACTGTCATTTTTTTTAATTAACGTTTTTATAGTATATTTTTTCCATCTCTTCAGTTTCAGTCAATCCATGCAGTTGAGTTTGAAATAGATTTCTGATAAACAATAGAGAATCGGCTGTGTTTTTAATCCACTTGCCCAACTCTGCTTTTTAATTGGAAGATTGGTTTCATTTACATTTAATGTAATTATCGATAAGTTGGGGCTTACGTCTGCCACTTTATTATCTGTTGCCTGTTTGTTTCCTCTGATTCTCATCTTCCTGTTTCTCTTTTATTACTTACTTTTGGTTTATTGCTTTCTTTTAGTATTCTAAGTACATTTATAGTGTTTTTTTAGGTTTCTGTTTCTAAAGGTTTTCCTGGTGGTCATTCTGGATGTGACTTATACATTTATTGTATTTTTTTTTCTTCCAGCTCTCTGAAGTTTATGATGTGCTCTTGGTTCGAACTTCTTTGGGTACATCCTGCTTAGGGTTTGCTCAACATCTTCAATCTATAGATTTGTGTCTTTTTCCAAATTTGGGGAGTTGCAACCATTATTTCTTTACTAATCTTTCTGGCTCCGTCTCTTCTCTCCTTCTAGGATTCCAGTAAAGCAATGTTGACTCTGTGTTATTGTCTCAAAGTCCTTCCCACCCTGTTCCGTGTTCTGGTCTATTTTCTCTCTGTTGTTCAGATTATGTAAATTCAAATGTTCTGCCCTTGGCTTTACTAATTCTGTTCTCTATCTGTACTCTACTATTGAGACATTCAGACAATGTTTGTATTTGTTATTATATTTTTCAGTTTATGATTTATATTTGGCTCTTTTTAAACATAATTTCTATTTGTGAAGACTTTCTATTTCTCATTTTTCAATTTGTAATTTTTTGTTGAATAATTTGTAGGCTGATTACTTTAAAACTCTTGTCAGATAATTCTTAACATCTGGTTTGTCTCAATGTTGACAACAATTGTCTTTTCCCAATTCAATTGTAATGGGCCTATTTCTTGTTATATTGGGTGATTTTCTATTTATCCTGGATAATCTGCCATTACTTTAGAAGACTCTGCGTCCTGGGGCGCCTGGGTGGCACAGCGGTTAAGCGTCTGCCTTCGGTTCAGGGCGTGATCCCGGTGTTGTGGGATCGAGCCCCAGATCAGGCTCCTCTGCTGTGAGCCTGCTTCTTCCTCTCCCACTCCCCCTGCTTGTGTTCCCTCTCTCGCTGGCTGTCTCTATCTCTGTCAAATAAATAAATAAAATCTTTAAAAAAAAAAAAAAGAAGAAGACTCTGTGTCCTTTTTTATTTTTATTCTTTAGTTCAGCAGGCAGCTGTCCTACTTAGGTTTAGCGTTTCTCTTGGTAAAGTAGATCGGATGACTGCTCTGATGTGTCCCTTCTCATTCCCTTCTCATCCTGCCACTGCTGTAATTATGATGTAGGTGGTCTGACAAGACTCCAGGTCAATTCATGTGGGTACTTCAGCAAACCCAAAGATCCAACAAACTCATGTGCTGCAAATGTGTGGAAACACTGAACCCGGAACTACAATAGATATTTGATGCTCTAGGGACAGATAGAGAAATTCTCTGGTTTTTCAACCATGTTTGTTTGGGAAATCGAAATCCTTGAGCTCGTTTCTTTCTGTTTTTACACTTTCTTGAGTGGTGGGACAGTTTGCCCACCCATAGTCCTCATCACTGTCACAGAAAATTTTCTGCTATACTCATCATTCTACTAACTCCTTGCCTTACCTTGGTGCTTCATTCCAGGCAACGAAAGGTGGTGATGAATGCAACAATGTGTTGCAGTTGCCAGGGTCCAATTTTCCACCAGCGTAAAAGCAATTCTTAAAATCCAACTTGTTTAATAATCAACCCCAAATTCCCATTTTTGCGGTTCTTGTTACCTCCAAAAATCCCTCCTGAAACCAAATATGTTCTAGCGAGAACACATTTAGAAAAACAGAAGCCTCTCTAGATATTTTGAGTAAAGCTATATTTAACACGGGCAATTAAAGATTTATATAACCATTGGAAAGTCTGTGGCAAAAAGGGTCAAAAAGCCATTTTTTTAAGAATCTCATGTGCAAGGATTTTAAGGAAACCACGACCACGGATCCCAGTGGCTCACAGTATCAGAGGGGATGATTATCAAGGGATTTTGGAGTCTTTGAAAGTCACCATCAATGACTTCAGCTGCAGCCTGAGCTGGTGCTGGGGAAAAAAAGCTTTTCCTTCTTTTTCATTTTCCAAATTGTGTGTGAATGTTTTACACTGCTGAAATAGAAACTGGAAACACAAAGAAAAAGCACTGTGAGAAATGTTGATCAGGACCCACCTCTGCTCTGCGGGGCAACATGCAGAAAGAGGGGAGCTAATGCTGCATTTTCAACAGAAGGCCCGCACGAGGGGCGCTGGCCACCTGTCATCAGGGACTCAGACCCACACCTCTTCCCTTAGCTTCTCTTACTGACTTTCCTGCCATGCCAGGAAACATTAACATCATTTTTCCCCCATTCCGCACTTAAGGAGGTTTCCCATGCTTTTATTCATTGTTTACATTTGAAATGGAAATACTTTCACATGTTATTTCTTTTCCTCCCTCTTTCTATAACTCTGAAGCACATGCTTTTATTTGTAATTTGTATTTTAAAATATTGAGGAAAGAGCTCTCTCTGGCTGACCTGGACCATGTGGGGTTCAGTACTGACCAGTCAAGAAAGAATTCTTGAGACGTCTTTGGTGCAAAAATAGTGGTTTTATTTAGGCGCAGGGACCTGTGGGCAGAAAGAGCTGCACTGGGTTATGAGGGGTGGCTGATTATATACTTTCAAGTTAAGAGGAGGTTGGGGAGAGCGTAAGTCTCTAAGGACTTTGGGAGCAAGGCTTCCAGGACATTGCAGTGCTAACTATTGCTAGAAAAAGGTCATGTATTATTGTCTCTTAAGTCCTTAGTTGTGAGACCCTTCAGATATATATCAGGGGGCCACGTGCTTGGAGGATGATTACTAACCCATATCTTGGCAAGGGGTAGAGATAAAGGAAGTTTCCAAAGGGATTTTTACAGGACCCTGGAGGTCGGGCTAATGTCAAGCTAAGGCTGCCTTTGCCTCTAGCAGAGTATTTTTTTTATTATAATAATATTTTTTTATTATATTATGTTAGTCACCATACAATACATCCCTGGTTTTTTATGTAAAGTTCGATGCTTCATTAGTTGCGTATAACACCCAGTGCACCATGCAATACGTGCCCTCCTTACTACCCATCACCAGCAATCTCATTCCCTCACCCCCCTCGAGAAACAAACTGAGGGCCTCTAGCATAGTATTAACATGGAGGCAGCTGAACTACTGGAGGAAGGTCACTCTGCCTGTCCCGAGAACTTGTCAATGGGCTGTAAGTTGTAAGGAAGTTGGATTTTTTTTTCTTTGCCTTTGCTCTCCATATTATTTCCCCCATGAATAGTTTAGACCCTTAAATCTTTAAGGTCTTGTCCTCTGTAACTTCTTCCTGTTGAAAAAGGACATAGAGATGTCCTACCGATGGGTCAACATTGGTCAGTTGGGGAACTTTGATATAGGAGATACAAAAGGCAGAGGCAGCTGAATCCGAGGGAGACCACATGTGTGGATCTTCCCTGAGTGGAAAGGATCATCTGTCGGTTTGAAGCTATGGCAGCGAAGGAGTCTTGACACCAGGCAGAGACATGGGAGAAAACAACAAAACATGATTAGAATAGCAAAAGAAAAAGAAGTCCAAATAAGAGTCCTTTGATAGGTGACAAAAACCCTTCTCCAGTCCAGGAATTTAACCAATCATTAAAGGAAAGAGAGGGATTGTTTAAAGCACCAATGTGAGTATTCATGTCAGTTGGAAACCCAGAAATATTTTTGTGGAAATCTGGAACGTATACACAGCATTCCGTGTTTATGATACCGCAAGTTCCACCTTGTGTGGCAGTTAAAACATTTAACGCCATTCTGTTTTGTAGAACTGCCTTATGCATTTGTGTTACTTCAGTATTTAGTAGAGAAATGCTATTTTGAGTGCCATTTAAGGGCTTTGAAGGGTGTACTTATTAAGAGCTTTCATGTGGGGGCACCTGGGTGGCTCAGTCGGTTAAGCGTGTGCCTTCGGCTGAGGTCATGATCCCCATGATCGAGTCCCACATTGGGCTCCCTGCTCAGCGGGAGTCTGCTTCTCCCTCTTCCTCTGCCCTTCCTTCTGTCTCGTGTTCTCTCTCTGTCTTTCATAAGTAAATAAAATCTTTAAAAAAATAAGAGCTTCTATGCACCAAATGACATCCTCCAGTCCCAAAGAGGGAATAATGATGGACGTTAGGTGGTCTTACGAACGAAAAGTGGAATGTTAAATTTGGAAGGTTGGCTGAGTTGGTAATGGTTTTAATAATGTGTCTGTGCATCCAGGCAAAACCCAGAGTACAGTAGCCTATACAGGCTGGGAAAGCCATGGACACAAGTTAGAACCACAGAGCCATGGGGTCCTATTAGGAGCTAGTCATCTGATTCTGGGCCTCCTTGAACTGCAGTCAGGACATCACACTCCACTCAGTTTTGGAGGGCCACCTTTTGAATTTGTGGGTGACTACATGTCACACTTAGTTAAAGGTGGTCACTGTATGCTTGCTAAAGCGTCTATTTGCAATTTTACATAAATAGAGGCAACTCCTGGGGCAAAGATGACTAAGGAATAAAACCATCAAGAAGCCCTATTTGCTTGAGGTCTAGCCTTAACAATATCCCAATTAAGAGGAATCACTGGCAAGTGGGACAAGACTTACCGCAAGAGATAAGGTCATTCCCAAGTTCCTCACGCAATGCAATCATAAGGAAAGTGAGGCCATCCATTATTTCCACAAGTACAGAGTAAATCACATGGAGTGGAGTAGGCTCCGCCTTTTAAGGAACGATTTTTTATCCCAGCCACGCAGAATTGGTCAAGGTGCTAGCTGGGTTATAAAATTGTTGGGGAATCTATCCCATTTTCTAGTTGTTTAAATAATCATATGCCCATGGGGTCCTGTTAGTATCCCCACAGAATAACAAACAAGAAGATTGTCTATACGTGAGCTATCGTGGCAATTTCTCTGAAGTTTACCCCAAGTCATCCAGCTTAGGCAAACAACAAATATTCAACGACAATCAGAACTAGAATTTAACATGCACCAAGACGTGTTACTGAAATACAATTTTACTCTCTGAAATCACCCTTATTTTCAGAGATAGCCAAATCAGGACTAATTTCTTTGCGAAAGAATTCCAATTTTCACAAACTTGGCCTAATGATTTACACAAGCTCAACAAAAATAATGATTGACCATACAGACCTTTTAGAACCTGGTTTGCTGGAACTGTTCATGAGGAATCTCTAGGTTGAACTCTTAGTCGCCTCTCCAGGCCAGACGCCAAGCCAAGTACTTGCCGTCAGACATGCCTGCAATACCTGTAGATGTGGGCGGATTCCTCCTCACTGAGGTCCCCAATATATCCTGAGGTTCCTGCACCTGCCAGGAAGTAACATTCTTTACTCAACTGGTGAGGCTGCTGGGAACTCTGTAAGCAAGGTATCAGGCCAACAGTTCCAAGGGGCTTTATGTCTCCATGTTCCATAAAGTCAACCTTAGTTCCTCAAAGCTGTTTGGTCCTATCTGAGTCTATGCATGTCTCTCTCAAATATGACATTCCAGTCAAAACCTTGGTAAAATAACCAATATTTCCAATGGTGTCCTGTTACAAGAAGAACAGATTCTTACTGAACTTATGCAAATGATTACGATTGCCATGAAAGAGAAAATACTTACTGAGACCTTTTGAATCTTAGAGGATTCAGGTAGAGAGAAAAGTTAAATGCTTCCATCTGTTCACAAATGAATACTTTATTACATTTCTGTAAGTCATAGAATCTTAAGGGAAACTTTCCTTATTCTGGAAGAGTAAACATTAGAGAACCAGCAGTTTTCAAACAAGACTCATGAATACTATAATCATCTTCCTCAGTTCATTTAGTCTCATATTACTAATTCTCATTCAGGTTGAATACAGCTTTTTAGTCAGTCCTGGAAATTCTTACTCATTTCAGTTTTATGATCTTAAAGATATCAAATACATGTATTTGTCCCCCCCAAAAAAAGTCCTTTTTTTAATCTCCTTGAAGATAAAACTCATTTCACAAGAGCATCAGAACAATAACTATAAATGACAAAAACTCAGAAATGGACATTGTTACAGATCTGAGAGTTCATTACAATGTAGGCTGACGAGGAAATTCAGTTATTGCTGTGACACAGAACCCTGCAATAATCAGAATATCGAGTGATGACCTTGTACCAGAACACAACATACCAAATCAACAAGCTTAATTAGTCAAAGAGACTTCGTTTACATTTCAAATCTCAGGGATGTTTGTTAAAACCCTTAGAAAGTTTTAAAACACATGTCTAAGAAGGATTGCAGATCATCAAAGACTTGATAAAGACAAAACATAGAAACTGGTTTTTCTGGGCAGATACAGAAAAGAGAAAAAAACCTTGTTTACATTTTCTTATCAAGAGCAGACCAACAATCCAAGAAAATTTGTCTTTTTGAACAGAGAGAAAGCAGACTTTCAATCTTATATCAGTGTACTTTAAAATCCATTCATTTCAATCTTAATCCGTCCTGACCACACATAAAATTCCTTTCCAAAGATTTCCCATCGCAAACCTCTACAACTTTCCTCTGCATTCAGATTTTGTCCCAAGCCATTTTTCTCCAAACAACCATCTCATTTAGGACAAAATTGCCATCTTTTACCTTCAACAAAAATGTAGTCCTGTTCCTTATATCTTTCTTACATATCTCCTACTTTTCTACGTAGAGTTGCTTCCCTTATTCCCATCAGTCTTAACTACATTTAGCAGATGTTAACTCTTAGAAACTGTAATCTCCAGTGAAAGCTAAGTAGTAACCCATTGTGAACTGTCACCCCAGAATTCTTTATATGGCAAATTTATGAATCGGTTAAGCACAAAGCATGTTTTCCAACAGACCCAAATATCCTTCGTTTCTCTGCAATAAGAAGCCAAAAGCACAAACCAATGTTCGGTAATCAATGCTTTAGCATTCCATCCTGTTTGGAAAAAACCTAAATGTCCAATGAGTTTAATCCCATTTATCATCCAAGCAGAACTTTAAAGTTTCAGGTTACCAAAGACTTTGAGAGCTATCTTAACAATTACCCGTGAAAACCTTGAGACAGACAAAATTAACCATCATTTTAAGTCATCATTTTGCCGACAAATTGCAACAGAGATAACATGAGCTTCTTTGACGTTCAGTAAACCAGGGTAGAATAAAAGTTTCATATTTAATGCTGATAACTCTAAAGACATGTCTATCTTAATTACCAACAAACTTGAATTAGTTTAAATTCCGAATTATGTTCCACCTGGGTCCACTTCAAAGTCAATCAATTTGTTCTCCATTGTCAGTTTTTACCTGGGGCACCCATGGGGAAATCTGAAGAGAGTAGTGTAAGTCCAGGGAGGGGCTGCTCTTTGCCCTTGACTGCGAGGAGAGGAGGAGGAACCAAGGATGGTTTAGGAACCAGTTATGCAGGCCGCATCCAAGGTGGTGCAGAACCAGGAGGAAGGCGAGGAGGAGACAGAAGAGGTAAGGTGCCACCAAAAGGCAGAGAAAGAGGATTCCTGATTCTAAACCTTGTCAGCCCGGACAGAGGAGCAGACGCCATGTTTCTTCCACCAAACTGGAAGTACGCAGTCCATGTCAGGAGGGAGAAGACAGGGAAGTTCCCCAAAACAAAACGAGTTTCAGCAGCTGCTTGGGAATATTCCTTGAAGTCCCTGTCCTGAGGTGCACTAACCACAGTTGGCTCCAATTATAGCCATGACCCCAGTAAATGAAAGAGGGAGAAGCCCCCGCATCTATTTGGAGGAGGAACAGTGAAAGAGAGTCAGTGTCCACTTCATTAAAGAGGGCCTGTGGGGGCGCCTGGGTAGCGCAGTCGTTAGGCGGCTGCCTTCGGCTCAGGGCGTGATCCTGGCATTCCAGGATCGAGTCCCACATCGGGCTCCTCCACTGGGAGCCTGCTTCTTCCTCTCCCACTCCCCCTGCTTGTGTTCCCTCTCTCGCTGGCTGTCTCTCTCTGTCAAAATAAATAAATAAAATCTTTTAAAAAAATAAATAAATAAAATAAAGAGGGCCTGTGCTTCCTCCAGCAACCTGGGTTTAGGAGGCCTATTTAGACCGTTGTTATCCAATACATTAGGAGGGAGTTTACTAGCCTGGTTAAGCAGACAGACATGTTCTGCAAGAGGCCCTTAGGTGGCAGTCCTGATTTAGGGCCATGCAGGGCTGGACCCACAGTACCTCTGTCCATCTCCCCTGTTTCCAGCAGGAGAGATCTAACTGATAGATCCCACTGCGTGAGGCCAGGCATTGTTTTCCTCGGTCTTTTCCTAAATTTTGCAATCTAACTTGTTTCCAGTGGGTTAAAAGGCATCCCAAGGGAGAGTCATTGGGAACTGAACAAAAGAGAAGGTCTATTACCTAGAAAATCCCCCCTGACTCCTGGGTGGCATCCCATGCAGGATATGTCAGAGGTTCCTGGTGTCAAAGCGACTGGAGACTTCCCTGGAATGAAATCTCCATTGACCACCGCCACCGTAAAGACCCTAGAGGAAGGATGCTAGCATTCCCCTGCTTTCCCATTGCATCCTAGGCTACAGATGGGTGCCAAAATATGGGCCAAGATATCGTGCCTTGTCTTCCCTTGCCGTGAAGGCCATGCCGTAAAGACCATGCTGTGCTGTGAAGAACATGCCATGTTTAACCCATAGAGAACACTAAGAAAGGTTTACAAGGGGAAATTACACAATGTTGTAGTTTAAGTAGTTAGTAGAGGACATTGGTGGAAAACAGTAAAGATAGAAATCCATCATAGTCTAAGCAACATTCCAACACATGTGGTCTTTATAGCCAGCTTCCCTAGGAAACGTTCTGTTCCCCGGTTGGGCTTTAATTCATTCAGGTACTAGTTTCAGCTGGCTCCCAGTGGAGTTCCCATGGCCAGAAGTGGCTAGACCAGGGCTGGGAAAGGGATCACATTAGACCAATGAGGAGGAAACCTCACACTGGAGTCTTAAGATTGGCATCCATCCTGGTGACTTCGGTGGCCGTCCCATGTCCAAGACAAACAACTTTGTATAAGGACAGGAATAAAGAGAGGGCATCAAGTGTCTGGGTCTTATTACCATTCTGGCCAGGGTACTAATTTCCAGCCAAAATGCAGGCTTTCTCCTCCCTGTAGGGTAGCCACAGGCTAGAGGATTGCAGCCTGAGCGATCAGCATGAAAGTGTTCCAGTGAGACCGTACACCTTGAAGAGTCACTAGAGTAAGAGTAAAGGAAGAGAAGAGAAAGTACTCACCAAGTCTGCACCGAAGCTCAGAGTTCAGATGAGAAGACTGAGTCCCTTTGTGGATACCAAATGCTGTAGGAAACGATATTAGGATTCGGAGATAACAGTCAAGAAAGAATTCTTGAGACATTTTTGGTGCAAAAAGCTGGTTTTATTAGAGTACAGGGACAGGACCTGTGGGCAGAAAGAGCTGCACTAGGGTCATGAGGAGTGGCCCATTATATACTTTCAAGCTGGGAGGGAATTAGGGATAGTGTGAGAATTTGGAAGCAAGGTTTCAGACACCTTGAGGGGCTAGCTATTGATGGGAAAAGGTCATTTATTTCCTTCTAATAAAACCTTAGCCGTGAGACCCTTCAGATGTATATCAGGGGCCATATGATTGGGGGATGATTACTAACATATATCTTGGGGGGGGTTAAAGATAAAGGAAGTTTCCAATGGGATTTTCACAGGATCCTGGAGGTCGGGCTAACGTCAAGCTAAGACTGCCTTTGCCTCTAGCAGAGTATTAACATCAAGGCAACTGAGCTCCTGGAGGAAGCTCACTCTGCCTGTCCCAAGAACTTGTCAATGGGCTATAAGGACCCCCCTGGGATCATGACCTGAGCAGATGCTTAACCAACTGAGCAACCCAGATGCCCAGTTATAAGGAACCTTAATTTTTTATTTCTTTTGCCTTCGTTCTCCACTTCACTCCTCTCATCCTTGCTCCCCTTCCCAGGGGCAGCTGTGTCCTCTCAACACAATCCTTCCTTCAAACTCAGTTCTGATTGGGTTACTTTTCTTAAAATCCTGACAACAAGGCTCCAATGTGACCACTATTTCCTTATTTATTTATTCGACAGAGATAGAGACAGCCAGCGAGAGAGGGAACACAAGCAGGGGGAGTGGGAGAGGAAGAAGCAGGCTCATAGCGGAGGAGCCTGATGTGGGGCTCGATCCCAGAACACTGGGATCACGCCCTGAGCCGAAGGCAGACGCTTAACTGCTGTGCCACCCAGGCGCCCCCAATGTGACCACTATTTCCTATCCAGACATTTTATGTCTCATTTCTCACATCACATTCTCTAAACCAAGCACAAATGGGCCCATTGTTCACCACTCTGTATAAACTTGACTTGCTCCTAATGCTTCAGACTTTACTCATCCTTCCCAAGGGCATTTCCAAGGACCTTTATTGATGTTTACTTTGACTCAGACCCTGCCTTGAAGAGACCCCTAGGCCAGCAGGAGATTGGACAAGCAGGTAGTCACCACTCATTGTGCAGTGACGGTGCAAGACCCAGTGTAAGGGCATCCACTGCGGGATTATGACATGACGCCATGTGGGAGTATGACCTGATACAGCTTGTGATGAATGTGTGGGGGGTCAGGCAGAAGAGGGGGTGAGGACCTTTGAGGCAATGCAACAGCAAAAACTTAGTATGTCCAGAGACCTACAAGTTGACCAGGGTGGGGAATAGAGGAGTCCCCGTGTAAGCATAGAAAGAAATGGGGCTGGAAGGGCTATCTGCAATCATGTTATTAAAGATTGTGTGATCGTGCTTCAAAGCTGAGACTTCATCTCAGAGATAGTACGTAGCTTTTGAATACTTGCCGTCAAGACAGTGGCATAATAAAATTTGGATTTTATGGAGTTCTTATACAAATAATCCTGCAAAGAATACATTGGAAGGGACAGGGATTGGACAGTGTGACGTAGATTCAGGAAGCTGTTCTCATGATACAGGAAGGAAATGATGAGCCCCTGCTGAAGCACTTGGCTGCAGAGAGCGGACCATGTCCCTGTCTCCAAGGGACACAGTAGATGGGAGACGGTAGGGAAGGGTCGAGGTCATGCACCTGAGACATGACAATAAGCAGATTATGGGGAATCTGAGCTCAGTCTGGGACCTGCTGGGTCTGCAGCTTTGGTGAGCGGTCCTGGTGGAGACGCTCGGTGGGCTGTCGAGCACGGGTGTGGAACCAGAGAGAGAGACACGAGGTGAAAACACTGATTTGCAGAATACTACAGACCAGTGACTCATGCTCCTAGTAGACCTTGAGAACTTACAGAGGAAAATTTATGTTCAAAATTAGTGGCAGAGGAATTCAGCCACAGAGAGAAGAAGAAGGAGGAGGAGGAGGAGAAGATGTTCTGAGGAAGCCGAGGCAGGACAGCATTTCCGGGAGGGAACGGCCCACCCTCAAATGTAGCAGAAGAGCCCGAAAAGCAAACCAGGAGGCCATCCATGACCTCGGTGAGAAACACACCAGCTGAAAACACGGAGCGAATCTTCACCGACACGGCTACCTACCATGCCCTTCCTTATGGCACATTCCCAGCCCAGGCATTCCTCAGAGATGCCAGACAGTCATGCTTCACTCTGCAGACGAAATTAGATCCACTCTAACAAAGCTCATAATCTTCAAGCAATTCAGTGCCTGTCAAAACAAAACTCAACACACTTTAAAGAAAGAAGTCAAAATCCAGTCACTCAAGAATGCAACATTCACAATTTCCAGCATTCAGCTGAAACTTATTAGTCATATGAGAAAGCTGGGCACGGTGAGCCATAACCAGAAAAGAAAAATTAGTTAACGCGTATCGTATAAAACCGTGGATGCCAGAGACAAGGGGACTGTAGGCAAGACGGTGAGGACCCTATCACGAGTACGTTCAATTATTTAAAGTAAAGCATGAGCATAATAAAAGGAGAAATTGAAGAAGTAAAAAAAAAAGTCAATGCAATTTCTAGAGACAAAAAACACCACATCTACATTAAAAAACATCACGGGATGGAGTTAACAGCAGGTCGGCAGCTGCAAAAGAACAGAGGGGAGGAAAGGCTGACCCATTTCAAAGCCCTCACTGAACTGTGGACGGTACCCAGTGGCCTAGCACAGTTTTATTTGGGGTCCCAGAAGGAAAGAGGAATGAAATATTTGAAATAACGGCCAATTTTTTCCTCCAAAGTTAATAAAAGTTGTATTTCCACATATACAAGAATCCCAATCACAGAAAGATAAACACACACGCGCACAGCAGAGGGAGTACATCATAATACAATCGCTGCCATCCAGAGATCGAGAAAAATCTTTTAAGGCAACCAGAGAACAAAAGTAAATATCCAGGTGACCAAAGTTGAAGAGGAATGCTTGCTTCTTGACAGAAACATTGCAAACCAGGAGAAAGTGGAATGGTATCTTTAAAGTGTGACAAGAAGAAGAGAGGCACCGAGCCGGAGCTCCGGTGGGCAGCCAGGTTCCTGAAGATTCTGTCTGCATTTTTTAACTAGTGCTCTTCTCACTGAGGTCACACATGGACTCATGGTCCCTGAATTCAATGATACGTTTGCGTTCCTTGCCTGCCAGGCTCCTCTGATGCATTTGAAGTTAAAATAAAGACACTTTCCTGGGGCGCCTGGGTGGCACAGCGGTTAAGCGTCTGCCTTCGGCTCAGGGCGTGATCCCGGCGTTCTGGGATCGAGCCCCACATCAGACTCCTCCACTATGAGCCTGCTTCTTCCTCTCCCACTCCCCCTGCTTGTGTTCCCTCTCTCGCTGGCTGTCTCTATCTCTGTCGAATAAATAAATAAAATCTTTAAAAAATAAAATAAAATAAAAATAAAATAAAATAAATAAAATAAAATAAAGACACTTTTCAGACAAATAACCGCTGAGAGGAATTACGGGCATGATGCCACTCCTTGCAACAATACACCAGGCAGAGATCCTGACTCGTCTTATCAGGCAAAGATAGAAACCCATATAAAAATATAACTTTGCAGAATTTTTAAAAAATACTGTATAGCATACCATGAAAACATGAACTACATAAGAATAAATTAATAATATGTGCAAGACTTCTATGCTAGAAATTATAAAACATTACAGAGAAAAATGAAAGAGGACTTAACGAAATGGAAATGTATATTAAACTCATTGGTTGGAAGACTCAATTAAGTAAGGTACCCTTTGCCCCCAGATAGGTCTGTTTATTCAACACATTTCCAGTAAAAATCCCAGCAGCATAAGGGCTAACTTAGTAAGGTGATCTCACACTTTACGGAAGTGCAAACGCTTCCGAATAGCAGAACATTAGCGGGAAGGAACAAATTAGGAGAATGCACACCATTTGATTAAGTCTTACAGTGAAGGATGGACATACACATCAATGAAATAAAGGACCCCAAAATAGACCAAAACATCTACAGTCAAAAGATTGAGACAGTGTTGGCAAGGTAATTCATTGGGGAAATGATAGACTTTTAAAGAAAAATGTCAAAACCAGTGGATAATCCCACAGCAGAAAATACACATAGCTCTGTCTTAGCCCCCGACACACACACAGATAATTGGAGTGTGTCATGGATTTCTATGTAAAAGCTAAAACATAAAACCTCTAAAAAGTGAAATAAAATATAGAACCTCTAAAAGAAATCAGAGAAGAGTATCTTTGCAATTTCAGTGCTTCATGGAGTTTTCCTACTCAGGTCATTAAAGCACTACCCAAAACCAAAAACAATTTTAAAAATTTTAAAAATTGAAATTTAGACTTTATCAAAATTTCAAACAGTCCGCTCATAAAAGGACACCATTAAGATAATAAAAAGCCAAGCCGTTGACTGGGGGAGAATATCTGCAAGATGCATATCTGGAAAAGATTTGTAAACACAGTATATAAATAATTCCTATGTTACAAAGAAAACTACAAGAAATACACTAAGATTTTCAGAAACTCGAACAGATGCTTGACAGAGAAAGAAAAGCAAGTTACCGATGAACGCTGACAATGCTCGGCGTCATTAGTCATCAGGGAAATGCAGATTAGAGCCACAATGTGGGGGCGCCCGGCTGGCTCAGTCAGTGAGGCATGCAACTCAGGGTCATGAGTTCGAGCCCCATGTGGGTGTGGAGATTATTAAAACCATAAGTAAACTTTAACATATTTTTTTAAAGATTTTATTTATTTGTTTGAGAGCGAGAGCAGGGGGGTGGGGCAGAGGGAGAATCCCAAGCAGAGTCCCTGCTGAGCATGGAGCCTCGTGCAGGGCTCCATCCCATGACCGTGAGATCATGACCTGAGCTGAAACCAAGAGTCGGAAGGTCAACCAATGGAGCCACCCAGGTGCCCCAGCGCTCCAGCCTTGCCAACGGCAGTACCAAGTTCTCCCACCACATCTGCTTCTCACATGCACCAACTACATGACCCTGGATCCCATACTTGGCACCTGCCCCCAAAATAAAAACATGTTCACAGACCACCTTGTATACAAATGTTCATAGTAGGGACACCTGGATGGCTCTCTGGGCTGAGCCACTGACTCGTGACTTCAGCTCAGGTCATGATCTCAGGGTCATGGGCTCGAGCCCTGCGTTGGGATTCCCGCTCTCCCTCTGCCCCTCCCCCCACTTGCACATGCCCTTGCGCTCTCTCTCTCTTTCTCAAATAAATGAATCTTTAAAAAACAATGAATGTTCATAGTAGCCAAGACTGAGAAAAAAAGGAGACAATTAGCTAAAACAGCTTATATCCATATGATGGCATAGCACTCAGCAATAAAACCCCAAAACTATGGATACGCACGGCAAGACGAACCCCACATTTGAGCAAAAGTAGCCAGACTCAAACCAATGCATTCTCTCTGACACTGTCTCTAGAACAGACAAAACAACTGAAATCACTCAGGACAGGGGCTGCCTCTGACGGTGGGGGGTGACTGACTTCCAAGGGGCAGGACGGAACTTGCTGAGGGCAATATTGGGGGTGACCACAGGGATGCGTATGTCTACTACTCCAACATTCAGTAAGCTGCACACCTAAACTTCCTGCACTTTACTGCATGTGATTTGTACATCAGTAAAAACACTCAGAAAAAGTAAAGTAAATACTTGGCGCACGAGAAACAGGGCAATGTGGATTCAAACCCCATGGCAGTCAGCGGAGGGTCCTCGGGCAAATCCCCGCATCTGCCTCCCCTTCTTCTGGAGACAGGAGCACCCTAGCGTGGAGGGAGGTGTCGGGTTAACTGAGGTAGCGTAAGTTCTCAGAGGAGCACCCACAGGGAGTGAGCTGTGTAGACGCTAATTACTCACATTGTTCCTACTGACGTGTCAACACCCAGTTACACGGGGTGTGAAAACAGCAACTCCCCCACTTACTCTGTGGGTAGTCCCCTCGGGAATGGAGATCACCACGGGTAATTATGCAAAAGCACCTGACCTCAAGCCACTTCTCTGGGAGCACCAGTTGCAAAGAAACTCTCTCTCTCTTTTTTTTTTTTATACAATGATTTTTTATTATATTATGTTAGTCACCATACAGTACATCCCCAGTTTCCAATGTAAGGCTCGATGATTCATTAGTTGTGTATAACACCCAGTGCACCATGCAATATGTGCCCTCCTTACTACCCATCACCGGCCTATCCCATTCCCCCACCCCCCTCCCCTCTGAGGCCCTCAGTTTGTTTCTCATAGTCCATAGTCTCTCATGTTTCATTCCCCCTTCTGATTACCCCCCTTTCTTTATCCCTTTCTTCCCCTACTGATCATCAAGATTAAAAGTTTCTGCACAGCCAAGGAAACAGTCAGAAAAACTAAGAGGCAGCCCACGGAATGGGAGAAGATATTTGCAAATGACACTACAGATAAAGGACTGGTATCCAAGATCTACAAAGCACTTCTCAAACTCAATACACGAGAAACAAATAAACAAATCAAAAAATGGGCAGATGATATGAACAGACACTTTTCCAATGAAGACATACAAATGGCTAACAGACACATGAAAAAATGTTCAAAATCATTAGCCATCAAGGAAATTCAAATCAAAACCACACTGAAATACCACCTTACGCCAGTTAGAATGGCAAAAATAGACAAGGCAAGAAACAACAATTGTTGGAGAGGATGTGGAGAAAGGGGATCCCTCCTACATTGTTGGTGGGAATGCAAGTTGGTACAGCCACTCTGGAAAACAGTGTGGAGGTCCCTTAAAAAGTGAAAAATTGAGCTACCCTATGATCCAGCCATTGCACTACTGGGTGTTTACCCCGAAGATACAGACGTAGTAAAGAGAAGGGCCACATGCACCCCAATGTTCATAGCAGCAATGTCCACAATAGCTAAATCGTGGAAGGAGCCGAGATGCCCTTCAACAGATGACTGGATTAAGAAGATGTGGTCCATATATACAATGGAATATTACTCAGCCATCAGAAAGAACGAATTCTCAACATTTGCTGCAACATGGATGGGACTGGAGGAGATAATGCTAAGTGAAATAAGTCAAGCAGAGAAAGACAACTATCATATGATTTCTCTCATCTATGGAACATAAGAACCAAGAAACTCTCTTTTGAAAAATAAGCCTAGTTAAAAAACAACGAACGAATAAACAAAACAAAGAGATAGCACTAGCATTTAGAGCAAAAAGAGCCAAAAAAAAAAAAAAAAAGAACAAATTTGGCGAGTTTACCGTCTCCATAAATGCATTTTAAAAGTGTGGACAGAACAGTGGTGTAGAATATGAGAGCAGAAGGAGCGAAATTTGTAAATGGGGCCATAAAACATGGGCTTCCAAATATGCAAAATGAATAAATGAATGCACCCCGTAGTAAGAGAAGGAATTGATTGATTTATCCCCATTCCCAGAAGTTATTAAAATTCACAAATGTGATTCGGAAATGTCACTGAGAGCCTGGGGTTTTGCACTCTGAGCACAGGGGCGTCTTTGGCAGGTAGAATGGAACCCTGGAGAGGTGGGGTGACTGCTGGGGGCGGGGAAGCACACAGGATGGCCCAGACTGGCCGGTGACCTCAGGCTAAGGCAGAAGATAAAGGGCTCTGGGATTGTGTGTGGGATGTGTCAGTGAGGGCCTGAGGCTTGGGGCTCAGTAGGGAGGTCTGGTGTGACACAGCCAGGAAGAAGTGAGAGCCCCAAAGGGCCTGCCTTTGGGGGGAAAGGGGGATGGGCAGGGAAGGGTCAAAAGGGGCAGGACAGGCATGCCCTGCACCTGGGCAGCCAACCTAGGTCCACAGGGGCCCTGCGTGCAGGGAACCCCTCCTGGTATTTCTGGGCACTTCCCTCTGCCAGCAACTCCCCCACTTCCCTTTCCAGACGGCCTCGCAGCCTCACCCCGCACACCCCTTCCCTAGGACTATCACCGGGCGTTTATCTATGGGTCCTCTCGGTCCACATTCCAAACACCCTAGTATCTACTGAACTGGCGTGGGATAGGGAAGGGGAGAATAGAGGAGGGACAGGTGTGCACAATGGGGCCGCAGAGGCAGCAGGACAGGCTACAGGTGCGTGGGCTGCACGTGGATGGTGGCCTCCAGCTTGGTCCTCCTGGCTGTGGGCTGAGAAGAGGGCTGATCCCTTCCAAGGAACACGCACACAGCTGCTGGCAGAGGCAGACAGGCGAGTTCAGGTTTCCAGGCGCCTTTTTTAAAAGCTTGGTTGGAGAACAAGGAAACCAGAATTATAAATGGCTACACTTCTATTTGTTCTCTTTTCATGTGGCTACATTTTAGACTGCTGCGCTGGCACCCGGAAATAATGAGGAATGGTAATAATTTCGGCGCTGAGTCTCTCTGCAGCTCCGCCTGCCTGCGCGCATCCCTGGGGCCGGGCCTGCCTGGTGGCAGAGACCACGGGCCACACCGAAAGGTGACCCACGCGCAGCCACTCACGGTTTGGAAGGGAAGCTGGTCATCTCTCTCTCCAAAGGCTCATCACAGAAAAGTATTTGCTCCACCAATTTACAATAAAAGCTTGACCCATAATTAACCATCCAAATTAGAAACCTGGTTTACTAATCCATCCCCTTCCCCAGCCCGGCAAGAGCACAGGAAGGTCTAGAGGCCAGCGGGCTTCTGCTCTTGTCCCGGGGATGCCCACGGGGACCCACACGCTAAATGTACTGAACAGACGATGGTTGGTATTCCACATGATTCTTGCAATCAAAGTAGTTGCCGCAGTTTTATGTTGGTGCATAAGAGGGTGGCCGCAGAACTCGAGAGCCTGGCTGGGACCTTTGATGCCATAGAAATGCATTTACGAGTTTTCCTACTTAACATAAGAAGTGTAAGTATCTTGTCTCTGAAACGTGTAATACCTCGTCATTCAGAGATCATGCCCGGCTGATGGAGGAAGCTATCCAGAGTGCTGGGCTCGCGCTTTGGGTAAGCACTGGTTCGATCATGGGTTAGATCATCAGAAAGGCTTTCCAAGGTCAGCAGTGATGGAGCCCGCGGGCACCCCGCCCACACGCCCACCACACTGCCTCCTGTCACTACAGTGCAGTTTGCATTTTGTAAAGGAAACAACACGTGGTCTATTTTGGCTGATTTCTTTCACAAAGCATCGTTATTCTGAGATTTATCCATACCGTTGTGTGCGTGAATTCTTTATTCATTTTTATTCCTGACTTTGCACCTTAGGTGCCTACATTGCAATTTGTTTCTCCATTCACCTGTTCACGGACATCTGTGTGGTTTCCCAAAATCTGTTACGAGAAAAGATGCTCTGACCACCTGTGTGTGCCTTTATAAGGGCACATTTTTTCTTGAGCAAAACCTGCAAGAGGATGGCTGGGTCACAGGCTGTGTTTAGCATTTTCAGAAATCACCAAACTGTTTTCAAAAGCACTTGTACAGTTCAGCTCCTGCAGAGTGTGAGTGTTCCAGCCGCCCCACATCCCTCTCAGCGCTGAGCAGGGAGGGTCTTCCCTCGCGGACAGGTGCGCGGGTAACACACTGGGCTTCCCATTGCCCACCCAGTCTCTGCAGCAGACTCCCATGCGCTTTTATTTCTCCTTTGTCTCTCCATATTTCTTCTCTAGTGAAGTTCACATGTTTAACCATTTTTAGGGTTTACTTGTATTGGCTCCTTTATCAGATATATGATTTATAAATACTTTCTCCAGAAGTTAATTTTAATGACGTTTAATTTATATACTTTTTCTTTAGCACCTTGTTTTGTTTCTAAGAAATCTAACCCAGGCTCACAAGAATGTTCTTCTATGTTTTCTTGAAGCTGTGTTTTTACAGGTTAGCGTATCATCAGTTTTAAGTTAATTCTTGCATATTACAGGCAAGAAGTTTATTTTTTGGTGTATGGATACCCACTTGTTCTAGCATACTTGTTGGAAAGTTAATAAATTCTCCCTTCACTGCACTGCCCATTTGCATCTATGGAAAATAAATCTGATCTATATCTATGGGGTGGTCTATTTTGGGCCGTTGATCTATCTCTCTTGAATGCCAATACCACACGCTCTTGATTACTCTAGGCTTAAAACAAGGTGTGAAGCCGGGGAGTGGAAGCTCTCCAACAGTGGTCTTTTTTCTAGATTTTTCACACATTCACATGAAATTGAGAATCAGAGTTCCAGTCCCCACAGAAAACCACTGATACTTTGACTGGCATTGCACTGAAGCCACGGGTGAATTTGCGGAGAATGAGCAAATTCACAATAGTGGGTTTTCTGATAAGTGGACATGGCAGGGCTGTCTATTTACTTGGGTCTTGTTAAATTTCTCAAAGATTGGTCTTAGTCACTGTTGGACGCATCCACACTTGGCTGACCTCTGGCTGACAGCACAGTCTGCCCTGGTAAATGTGCCAGGTGCACTTGAAAAAGAATGTGTATTCTGCCGTTGTTAGGTGAACTGTTCTATACATATCAACCACACACGTTTACCAATAATGTTCTATGATTCTCCAAATCCTTACTGGTATTCTATTGGATTTTTTTCCTATCAATTACTGGGTGGAAGCTGTTGAAATATACGGGGCGCCTGGGTGGCGCAGTCATTAAGCGTCTGCCTTCGGCTCAGGGCGTGATCCCGGCATTATGGGATCGAGCCCCACATCAGGCTCCTCTGCTAGGAGCCTGCCTCTTCCTCTCCCACTACCCCTGCTTGTGTTCCCTCTCTCGCTGGCTGTCTCTGTCAAATAAATAAATAAAATCTTAAAAAATATATATATATATATATATATGTACATATATATATATAAATTATGACTTTGTCTATTTCTCCTTGAGGTTCTCAGGTTTTTTGCTTTATTGATTTTGAAAGGTTGTTATTTGGTGCATAAAAATTAAGGATTATTATATTTTCTTGATTGAATGACACCATTATCAATATGAAATTCTCTTTATTTCTGATGTTATTACTTGCTATGAAGTTGATTTTGATACTCACAGAGCTACTCCAGCTTTCCTCTGATGAGTTAGGTAAAGCCTACCCATCCTTTAACCCTAAGCCAATCTGCGTCTTTATACTTAAAGCAGATTTTATGTAAGTAGCATATCATTGACTCTTGCTTTTTTATCCAATCCTACAATCACTGTCTTTTTTTGTAATTAAACTTTTTATTTTGGAATAATTATAGATTAATGTACAGTTGTTATAAAAACTAATGCACAGATCTCAGGTATTGATCACCCAGTTTTCCCCAAATGTAACATATTGCAAAACTATAGAAAAATATCCCAACCACAGTTCTGATGTGGATACAGTCAAGATGCAGAACATTACATCCCAGCAGAGACCCTGCATGCTGCTAGGTCATCGTTATACCCATGGTCCTCCCACCCACTCCCTTCTTTTTTTTTTTTTTTTTTAAAGATTTTATTTATTTATTCGACAGAGATAGAGACAGCCAACGAGAGAGGGAACACAAGCAGGGGGAGTGGGAGAGGAAGAAGCAGGCTCACAGCAGAGGAGCCTGATGTGGGGCTCGATCCCACAATGCCAGGATCACGCCCTGAGCCGAAGGCAGACGCCCAACCGCTGTGCCACCCAGGCGCCCCTCACCCACTCCCTTCTTAATCCCTGACAGCCACTAATCTGTTCTCCACTTTTATAATCTTTTCATTTCTAGAATCATATATAGATGGAATCATCCAGTATATATAACCTTGGGGAATTGGCCTTTTCCACTCAGCATGGTTATTCTCTGGAGACTGATCTAAGTTGGTGTGCATATTAATACCTCTTTCTTTTACATGGTCCACCAGCACTCAGTGGAATGGATGTTTTATGGTTGGTTTAACCACTTGCAGATTGAAGAGCGTCTGGGTTGTTTTCAGTTTGGGGCTATTACTAATAAAGCTGCTATAAACATTTATGTACAAGTTTTTGTATGAATATGTATTTTCATTATCCTGGGAGACATGCCCCAAATCGAAAACGGTGGGCCAGGTGGTAGTTGTATATTTAATTTTTTAAAAATTGTCAAGCTTTCTTCCAGAGTGGCTCTACAATTTACATTCCCACCAGCAAGAAATGTGATCAGTTTCTCTGCATCCTCACTGACTTTCATATTATCACACTTTATTTTTTCATCTGATAAATGTGTAATGACACCCCATTGTGGTTTTAGCTGGCATTTCCCCAAAGGTTCATGATGTTGAATGTCTTTTCATGTGCTTATCTGCCATCTATATGTCCTCTCTGATGATACATCCCTCCATGGATTTTGCCTCTTTTCTAATTTGGCTACTTTTTTTCTTTTATTGTTAACTTTGGAGAGATCTTAATGTATTTAGATACTAGTCCTGCACCAGATATGTGGTTTGCAAATATTTACCATCACGCAAATCTATAGTTTGTCCTTTTATCATCTCACTCAACTCTGTAGAGAAAAGGCTTTTAATTTTGATGAAGCCCAATTTATCCGTTTTTCCATTTATGGATTGTGGTTTTCATGTCAAGTCTTGGATCAGTGCCTAACCTCGATTCTTAAGCTATTCCACTGGGGGGTTTTTTCCCTAAATTTTTATGTTTTATATTTTACATTGAAGCCCTTGATCCATTTTGAGTTTACTTTTACATACAGCATGAGATTTAGGTTGGGGCTCCTTGTTCTCCAATGAAGTACCAATTGCCCCAGCACCATTTACTGGGAAGACCATCCTTCCTCCATTGGATTGCTTTTACACCTTGGTAAAAAAAATCAGTTGGTTTCTGTGAGAATCTATGTCTGGGTTCTTTGCACTCTTCAGTTGAACTGTGCATCTATCCCACCAACCAACACCAAAGAAATGTGATTACTGTAGGTTCACAGTAAGTCTTGAATTCAGGTAGATTGAGTCCTCCTACTTTATTCTTCTTTTTGAAAATTGTTTTAGTTATCTTTTTAAGGGACCTCCACACTGTTTTCCGGAGTGGCTGTACCAACTTGCATTCCCACTAACAACATAGAAGGGATCCCCTTTCTCCACATCCTCTCCAACAATTGTTGTTTCTTGCCTTGTCCATTTTTGCCATTCTAACTGGCGTAAGGTGATATCTCAGTGTGGTTTTGATTAGAATTTCCCTGATGGCTAATGACGTTGAACATTTTTTCATGTGTCTGTTAGCCATTTGTATGTCTTCATTGGAAAAGTGTCTGTTCATCTCTTCTGACCACTTTATGATTTATTTGTTTCTCGTGTATTGAGTTTGAGAAGTTCTTTGTAGATCTTGGATACCAGTTATCTGAGTTCCTTTGCCTTTGCATATACATTTTAGAATATTCATATTATACCTGGAAAATCTTCTAGGACTTTGATAGACATTACTTTAAACCTGTACGTTAATTCGAAGAGAATTGACCTCAAAACTCTATTGGGTCTTCCCATCTGCGAAGATTTACATGTATTTTTTGAGAGATTTTTAATAGTATAGTATTTCAGATTTTGTTATCCACATGTTCATTGCAAGTATATAGACAAATAATTGATTCTGTGTCATCATTTTCTACCACATGACAGCACGGAACTTACTTATTAGTTTTGGAAACACTGTAGATTTCTTGGGATATTCTACGTAGATAATCATGACATTTGCAAACAGACAGTTTTCTTTCTTCCTTCCCCCTTCCTTCCTTCCTTCCTTCCTCCCTTTCTTTTTTTTCTTTCTTTCTTTCTTTCTTTTTCTTTCTTTCTTTCTTTCTTTCTTTCTTTCTTCCTTTCTGATATGTATGTCTTTTATTTCTTTTATCATCTTATTATACCGATAAAAGCTTCCAGTACTATGTTGAATAAGAATGTTGAGTGAGGGGCGCCTGGGTGGCGCAGTTGTTAAGCGTCTGCCTTTGGCTCAGGGCGTGATCCCGGCATTATGGGATCGAGCCCCACATCAGGCTCCTCTGCTATGAGCTTGCTTCTTCCTCTCGCACTCCCCCTGCTTGTGTTCCCTCTCTATCTCTGTCAAATAAATAAATAAAATCTTTAAGAAAAAAAAAAAGAATGTTGAGTGAAATAAGTCAAGCAGAGAAAGACAATTATCATATGGTTTCACTCATATGTGGAACATAAGGAATAGCAGGGAGGACATTAGGAGAAGGAAGGGAGAAATGAAGGGAGGGGGGAATCAGAGGGGGAGACAAACCATGAGAGACTATGGACTCTGGAAGATAAACCAAGGGTTTCAGAGGGGAGGTGGGTGGGGGGATGGGTTAGCCCAGTGATGGGTATTAAGGAAGGCACGTATTGCATGGAGCACTGGGTATTACACACAAACAATGAATCATGGAACACTACATCAAATACTTATGATGTACTGTAAGGTGACTAACATAACATAATAAAAAAAATTTTTTAATTAAAAAAAATAAAAAGAATGTTGAGAGCAGACGTCCTTGCTTTTTTCTTGATCTGAGCAGTGTCTTAGTCAGCTCAGGCTACTGCAGGGAAGCACCACAAACTGGATGGCTTATAAACAACAGAAACTCACTTCTCATAGTTCTGGAGGCTGCACGTCTGAGATCAGGGGGCCAGCACAGCCAGGTTCTGCTGGGGGTCTGTTTCCAGCTTGCAGATAGCCATCTTCTTGTCATATTTTAGAAAGTCAGAGAGGCTATGGGAGGTCTCCAAGGCCTTTTTCATAAGAGCACGAACCTCGCTTATGAGGACTACACCCTCACGTCACCTCGCAAACGTCCCACCTCCCATTACCATCACTTGGGCAATAAGGATTTCAACATGGGAACTTGGGGGACACAAAGACGCAGTATACAACAGTTGGGACACATCCAGTCTTTCCCTGAGAATATGTTAGTGGTGGTTTCCGTATCTAGTCTTTATCAAGTTGAGACAGTTTGCTTTTATTCCTAGCCTGCCGAGTCATTGTCAGGTTGGTGCTGGATTTGCCAAATGTCTTTTCTGCACCAATTGATATTATCATGTGATTTGTCTTTTTAGAAATAATGTGGTGCATTGCGGTAATTGATACATGAATACTGAACCAGCCTTTCACACCCAGAATAACCCCACTTGGTCACAGTGTACAATTCCTTTCACATATTGCTGGATTCTAGCTGCTAGCATTCATTTAAATAATACCGCTCATGTATTTGTACGGGAAGTTAGTCTGTTGCGTGTGCATGCATGTGTGTGTGTGTGTGTGTGTGTGCACGCACGCAGGTGTGTGTCTTTGTCTAGCTTTGATAACAAGGTAATATCAAGGTTCCTAATAAGACTTAAAAAGTTTTCCCTCTTCTTCTT
>NW_024425563.1:95033771-95081283 GCF_017311325.1 Ursus maritimus | reverse complement strand
GGGGGGATGGGTTAGCCCAGTGATGGGTATTAAGGAAGGCACGTATTGCATGGAGCACTGGGTATTACACACAAACAATGAATCATGGAACACTACATCAAATACTTATGATGTACTGTAAGGTGACTAACATAACATAATAAAAAAAATTTTTTAATTAAAAAAAATAAAAAGAATGTTGAGAGCAGACGTCCTTGCTTTTTTCTTGATCTGAGCAGTGTCTTAGTCAGCTCAGGCTACTGCAGGGAAGCACCACAAACTGGATGGCTTATAAACAACAGAAACTCACTTCTCATAGTTCTGGAGGCTGCACGTCTGAGATCAGGGGGCCAGCACAGCCAGGTTCTGCTGGGGGTCTGTTTCCAGCTTGCAGATAGCCATCTTCTTGTCATATTTTAGAAAGTCAGAGAGGCTATGGGAGGTCTCCAAGGCCTTTTTCATAAGAGCACGAACCTCGCTTATGAGGACTACACCCTCACGTCACCTCGCAAACGTCCCACCTCCCATTACCATCACTTGGGCAATAAGGATTTCAACATGGGAACTTGGGGGACACAAAGACGCAGTATACAACAGTTGGGACACATCCAGTCTTTCCCTGAGAATATGTTAGTGGTGGTTTCCGTATCTAGTCTTTATCAAGTTGAGACAGTTTGCTTTTATTCCTAGCCTGCCGAGTCATTGTCAGGTTGGTGCTGGATTTGCCAAATGTCTTTTCTGCACCAATTGATATTATCATGTGATTTGTCTTTTTAGAAATAATGTGGTGCATTGCGGTAATTGATACATGAATACTGAACCAGCCTTTCACACCCAGAATAACCCCACTTGGTCACAGTGTACAATTCCTTTCACATATTGCTGGATTCTAGCTGCTAGCATTCATTTAAATAATACCG
This sequence comes from Ursus maritimus, assembly GCF_017311325.1. NCBI lineage: Eukaryota > Metazoa > Chordata > Mammalia > Carnivora > Ursidae > Ursus > Ursus maritimus. The sequence goes on along the minus strand of NW_024425563.1, from coordinate 95,080,384 downwards.
CTCATGTATTTGTACGGGAAGTTAGTCTGTTGCGTGTGCATGCATGTGTGTGTGTGTGTGTGTGTGTGCACGCACGCAGGTGTGTGTCTTTGTCTAGCTTTGATAACAAGGTAATATCAAGGTTCCTAATAAGACTTAAAAAGTTTTCCCTCTTCTTCTTTCTGGAATAGATTGTGAAGCATGAGTATTAATTCTTACTTAAACATCAGAACACTCTAATGAAACCGTCAGAGCCTAGAGGTTATTTGAGGCTGAGGAGTAATACAAATTTGATTTTTTTTTTTAAAACATTTTCCGGGACTCTTCAAATGATCAATTTGATATTGGGTGAGTTGTGATAGCTTGTGCTTCTGTAGGAACTGGTTCAATTCTATTAAGCTGTCGAATTTATACGTGCAGAACTATTTGTAGTCTTCCCTTGTTATTTTCCAAGGCCTGTAAGGTCTGAGAAGTTATCCCTTGACTGGTTCCTGGCATGTGTAATTTGTGTCGTATTCCCTTTCCTCTCTGTCAGTCTTATCAGATGTTTGTCAATTTTACTGAGGTCTTTAAAGAACCACCTCTTTTTCCCCTCATTTTCACTATTGCTTGGGTTTTAGGTATTCTCTTTATTGTTCCCTCCTTTTGCTTGCTTTGGACTTAATCTTCTCATCTCTTGAAGTTTCTAGAGGTGGGAATGTGTGTGATTGGTGTGAACATCTCTCTCTCCTCACCTGTTCATTCTGAGGTGTTGGTGCACCTGCCTTGGCTGCCCTGCAAATGTCCACACACGATGTTTCTGTTTTTACTCAATACAGTTCTCACTGGCTTCCTTTGAAATGTCCTCTTTGGACCACTTACAGATTACTCAGAAGTGTATTTTTTAGTTTCCAAGTGTTTGAAGTTTTCCCTGTTATGTATTTAAAATTTCTACTTTCCTTTCACTGTGGTTGGAAAATGTTTTTGAAATTGGTTTCCTCGTGTCATTTTGCTGGGTTCTAGAAAAGGATGTGAGTTCTCTCTGGGGTGCGGTGCACCACACGTGCCAGTCAGGTGCTTCCGGTCAGCAACATCGTTGAGTTCTTGTGTGTCCTGGGGAATCATCTGTGTGGACCTTCTATCACCTGTTGAAAGGGGAAGGGTGAGGTCCCAGCTGTCCCTGTGGATCTGTCTCTTTCTTTCCTGGGTCCTGTACTATCTTCTCTGCATATCTCACCATGCTGCCCCTCACGGATTGCACTCACACTGCTGCATTTTCTTGCTGGACAGATCCTCTTACCATATAGAGTGCCCTTTTTTGTCTCTGATCTTTTTTTTTTTTTTTCTCTCTCTCTAGTTCTGCTATAGGTAAGCAGTCACTTACTCTTACAGTTTTTAAGATATTTTCCTTTGTGATCAGGCTTTAGAAATTTGACTCTTATGTGTCTTGGTGTGGATTCCTTTGAGTTTATCCTGTCTGGACCTCCTTAAATCTCGAGTCTGTAGGTTTACATCTTCTGCCAAAATTGGGGAGTTTTCAGCTGTTCAAGTGCTACCATGCCTCTCCCCAATTTCCTTTGTCCTGCTCCTCCAGTGAATGGACATCAGACCTCTTGTCTCAGACCCGCAGGTGGCTGACACTCTGTTCATTCTCTCCCCTCAACGGTCTCTGTTGTTCAGATTGGGCAAATTCTATTGCTCTGGTGACCACTTCACGGATCCCCCCACTTCACAGTAGACCTGTCTTCTCCCCCATGGATCTATGGCCCAACCACATATTTATATTAGCATGTTTATTTTATACTTTAGGTCATAATCCAGTATGACTTGTTGTTCTCTATTCTTGATTTTTTTTTATTTTGTATACTTTGTGATGTGCTGACATCTTTTTTTTTTTTTTAATCTTTCTGGCTGAGGAGAGACTGCCCCTCCGGCATTAGCCAGTTCCAGTTCTTAGAGATGAAGGAGGTCCCGTGCAAGTAACCAGCACACAGCACACCTTCCCTATCTGGACCGCACACCCCGGAGGCGAAGCCCTGCCTTCATCATCCCAAGGCCAGGTGCCCAGAATGCCACACCTGCTCAAATCATTCAGACTAGCCTGTCCTCAGCTGTTCACCCTGCCCTGCCTTGCCTATTCCCAGAAAACCACAGTCAAGGTGAGTAGACTCTCCCCTCGTCCCTGCTTCTGCCACCTGACCACCCTGGCGCTCCCGCTGTGGCCCCACGTGGCATGCTGATCGCCCAGTCTCTGGGACCTGGGAGCTAACAATTCTCATTTTCCTGAGCCCCTCTCCCCCTGGTGTCTCCTCTCACAGCCACACCTGACTGACCATCTCATAAAAGAGCATAGATCACGTTCAGATTGTTCTAGCCTTGACCATTGATTTCTAGATCATTCTACCCAAGTCTCATAATATACTCTGCAGTTCTCTGCCCTGAATCTTTGTCAGGTGTCTTTTAGGGCCCAGAATGTGGTCTGTCTGCTGAACAGGTCATGACCGCTTAAGAAGGACGCATATTTTGCTGTTGTTGGTTGGATATTTCATGGGTATCAATTAGGTCAAATAGAAGGATGTTACTGATTACTCTTCAGTGATAGCCTTACTGACTTTCTGCACGGATCTATCAATCGCTAACCTGGAGCAGGGGATTTGTATGCTTTCCCGCATCTATGCCTCACGTGCTTTGACCCTCTGCTGTAGGCATGTCCACGTGGCACATGGTCTATTTTTCCCTTTGCTGTGTCTTCTTGGAGCCTATCTTCCTCACCACGCACTGCCCTCCACATTCCTGACAGCTCTTCTTCTCTGAAGTCTGCTTCGTCTGGCATTCACGTCATTAATCCAGCTCCACGTTGGCCTGTGAGAGCTCGGGAGACCCCTTCCCCACCTCTTCACATTCAGCTGTCTGTGTCTTTCTATAGGAACAACGCGCAGTAGGCTCTAGCTTTTATCTTTGGTAACAATCTGCTTTTAACTGGTGTATTTACATCGTCCCATTCAAAGTGATTCCTGCTGCTGTTGGTTTAATTTCTGCCATGTTTGGACTGTTTCCACTGGCAGCAAAGTCCGTGAGTTTTGTTTGCATGAGAATAACTTTACTTCTCCATAACATTTGGAGAATCATCTCACTGGATATAGAATTCTAGATTGTTAGTTTTGTCGGTTTTTCCCGACACTGGATACCACCTCACTCTCTCCTCGCTATCTCCTCGCCAGCGTGGTTTGGACGAAAAGTCCTATGTGGTTCTCGTGTTTATCCGTGTACATGTAAGGTGCTCCCCCCTTGGGCTGCTTTCAAGGTTTTCCCTTTGCCTTGGATTTTCTACCGTTTGATTATGACGTGTCCACACGTGGTTTTGTGCCCTTACTCTTGTTTGGTGTACCGTGAGCTTCCCAGATCTGTGGTTTGGTGTCTGCTGCTGATTTTGGAAACTTTGTGCTTCAGCTGTATCTCCTGTATTTCTCTCTCTTCTCCACGTACATTAGGCCCCTGACATTACCCAACGGTTCTTAGACATGGTGTTCCACTTCTGTTTGCGTTCCTGGAGCCTAAGCTTGGAAAGCTCCTACAGACACATCTTCCAGCCCATGCATCCTCTCCCAGCCGGGGCTCCTCTCTTCACCACACCCACATGCTAATTCCTCCAAGACACACTCTTCACGTTGCCATGGTCCTGATTTCTCGCCTCTCCTTCTGGTTCTTGGAGTCCCTGTCGCTCTGCTCACATTACTCACGTGTGTTTTCACGTTGTCTGTTTTTTCCTGGGGAGCCCTCCACGTACTCATGGCCATTTCAATTCCCTGTCTGATAACATATGCATATATCTTAGGCCTAGCTGGAGCGCAAGCTCGTGGGGGTGAGAGAAGGAAAAGCCGTGTCCAAGGCCGTCCACAGGCACAAGAAGCTGGGTTTACTCCCTTGAGGGAGAAACCACCGAGGGCTCCTGGAGGCACAGGCTCTGCGGTGTCCACCAGACAGCCTACTGGGGACATGCCCAAGTCAGATCTGGTCTGAAGATGCAGACGTGGGAAACCGTGGTACTTAGGGGCTGAGGATGGGGACAGGGGATCCTTCAGCATGCAGTGTGTCGACGGTGGGGAGAGCAGGCTTTGGGGACCGAGCCAGCACTGTGGGGTGGCCGAGGCCCAGATGCTACTGCTGAGCTCTGGCAAGGTGACCCTGAGCAGCGACCACACACCACCACGAAAACAGGAATAACAGTCCAGATAATACCCCAAATATATTTAAGAACAGTGATTAAATCACATCTAAAAGCATCCTTGATGTCTACGAACTATGGTCATTTTTAGAAAGAACAGTATTTCCAGTAAGAATGAGAAAGGTGTGTGCTATCCACAGTGGTGGGGACGCTTTCCCGGGCCATGGGGCACGGCGTGAGTGGTCTTCACACTAGCAGCGGGCGGGAGGGCTGGGAGGACGGGGGTAACAGCAAGTGACCTCCTGGAGCAATGTCTCCACAAGAATTTTACACGATAATGATTATTCTTACTTCTTAGATTCAGACATGGAGACTCAGGCCAATCCAGCCAACAAGCCCCAGGCCACAGCTTTTCCACTGTGCCTCCTGCCACAAGCAGACAGCAGCACCAGACCCCACACAGGCAACCAAAGGGGAGACTGGAATTTTTCTCTCTTTTATGGAAGATGACAGTGAAGCTTAGATCAGGTGAGCTGCCTCCCTGGAAGGCAGGTGCCCCCAAACCTTGCTGTCACGACTGCTGTATTTTGTCAACCAATCCAGATGGTCAATGCTTCAGCACCCAGTTCCAAGAAAATGAGGATTCTGGGAGGGGGGGGGAAACCATGCATATAATCTGAGTTCCCCACGGAGGAAAACGAGGGTTAATGTCGACGAAGATGAGGTGTTTCCCTGGAACAGCTTGGAAAGAACGTTGGTGATAATCTGAACAGCCCGGCACGCCCTGCTGGGGACAAGATAGCTGAGCCGATAAACCCAGATTTCCTAACACGAATTTGCTCCGTCCCAAAGAATGTATATGTGTGTTCTCCACCCTTCTAGTCTAATAAAAATTAGAGCAAAAACAGGACCTCTGCAAAAGGAAAAACAATCATAGTTACTTGTTGATTGCGAGTGTCGGTGGAAGCACGGGGACGCTGTCCTCATCTGGAAAGTGCAGGCTTCACCGTGCTGTCCCCCAAAACCCTCAGCGTGGAAACTCACCCAACACGACATTTTCACCATCTGCAAGATTTCCAGTGGAGGTGGGATTCCAGGGTCAACACAGACCATGGGAGCACATCACCGGTCAGGGTGCAGCTTGGCTGTTAGGACAATCTCCATTCTCCACGTGTCTGAGCGGTGGTGAAACTTACTTTTAGGGGTTAGCGTAGAGGGAAGAAAGTGTGGAGAGATGTTTCGAAGCCAGCAACACAACCTACAACAAGCAGGAGAGGGAAGAAACGTGGTGAGTTACCTGAGTGCCTCCCTTTCAGCCAGACATGAAATCCAAAATCCAGCCCAGACAGCCTTTCAGTAGATGTCGAATCTGAAATCATTTTAAAATAATACTTTAAATATTATTTTTAAATTATTTAAATACTATTTTAGTAGTATTTATTAGTAATAGTAAAATAGTAATACTATTTTTAAATAGTATTTAATAATTTAATTTATAAAAATTTAATTTATAAACATTCATTTATATTATTTATAAAAAATAATAAAATTTAAATAAAAATAAATACTATTTTTAAATAGTATTTAAATACTATTTTAAAATTATTCAACATTTAAATACTTTCAAAATAATATATTTTAAAATCATAAATATTTTTCACATTTTATAACAATACATTTTTTTTTAATGTGCTATGCTCCAGGCGCAGGCATCCGACGCTGACGCTGATGCTGAGGCACTGAAGGCCGGGCAGGTGGAGAGACCATCCCCTCAGAGAGAGAGCCCTGCCCCTCGCCCCCTCGCCACCGGGGAGGGCGACTCTCAAAGGCGAGACAAGCAGACCTTCCATATGGTGACAACCCACTGAGTTGCCAGGGGTCCCCTGAGACATGAGACTGAGTCCTGACAAACGAAAGGAGTTGATTTTTAATTTGACCGTGGGCGGGTCCAGCAGGATCCTTGTACCGACTTAATGCTGCCCGGCCACCTTGCCGTATTCCCAACATTGTTTTCCTAACGTCCTGGGATTTCACTGGGTCCTTCCTCCCCAGCTGGTGACGCCTTCTGGTCACTGAGGACATTCAGCCATCAGAGGAGTAGTCCTTTGGGATCTCCTGCCCTACACCTGAGCCCAGGTGCTCTGCCCCCGCCCATGATCACCGTGCTCCCCTCCACCTGGCACCACACCCACCCGCCTGTGATCACCGTGCTCCCCTCCACCTGGCACCACACCTACCTGGGGGTTAGACATCTGTGAATGATTCTCTTTTCTGAGCATTTCTCATCAGCACACAAACATGCTTTCTCACCTGTAGACACCGGGATACGTGTGTACATATGGGGTCCAGTGCTCCATGCCAGCCTTCTCCCCATTTCTCTCCTTCCTTTTGAGAAACCTCTCCTAATGTCCTCCTCCTCGTTTGCAACTCCTCTCCTCCCGTTCTCTAGTGACATTCCAGTTGTCCCCAGCGGGCCAGCCTGAATGACCACTGTGTTGCGGGATCCAGCTCTGTCTTCCTCCCAGGTGCTGCATGCGACACAGGTAACCCATCCCGGCTCCCAGAAAGCTCTCTGAACAGGCTGCTAGGAGGGACGCTAACCTGACCCACCACAGGTAATAAGCACCTGCTTCATGTACAGCTCGATGTTAAATATTTTAAATGGTATTTTTACAACATAAAACATATTTTCTTCTGTCAGCGTATAGACTTGCTATGAGTGCTACGAATGCTCGTCTGGTTTGCAGGAAAGAAAAGCTTTAATTCTGGTGAAAGACCAAAGTGGTCATAACTATTTTCAACTTGGGGCACATTAACTTCTTTTTTTTTTTTTAAGATTTATTTATTTATTTATTTATTTATTAGACAGAGAGAGACAGCCAGGGAGAGAGGGAACACAAGCAGAGGGAGTGGGAGAGGAAGAAGCAGGCTCCTAGTGGAGAAGCCTGATGTGGGGCTCGATCCCATAATGCCAGGATCACGCCCTGAGCCGAAGGCAGACGCTTAATGACTGAGCCACCCGGGCGCCCCCACATTAACTTCTGAATTGAATCGCTTTTGCAAATTAAAATGCCCTGTTGCTTTCAGGAAAAATTCTTAGATCCTGCTGACGTTGTTATCAGCAGCTTGGGGAAAGCTTTTCCCACTGATGAAAATTTTATAATGACAGTAACAGAGGAAGGTACAGTTGAAGTTTGAGGAGACTCTGAGTCACACTGTCCCATTACTGCTCACCCCCGACCTATATCCTTGCGGTAAAGGAAGGACAGACCCAGAACATCACACGGTTAATACACACTGATGATGGGACCAGAGACTCAACTCATTCCTCATTTTGATTCCACCCCGTCCTTCAGGACATCTCCCGGCTCCACCGCCGGGGATGAGGCTCTTGTCGCTCCACCCAGTCTAGCCTGTGCCTGCACGCTGGTTGCAGGGATTGCTTTCAGCCTGGGGTGGGCTGCGATGGTAAATTGATGTGTCAGCTTGACCGGGCCTCCGTGTCCAGGTTTGCTCACACCCAAGTCTGGATGTTGCTAGGAAGACAGTCTCAGACATGATTAACACTTTAATCAGTAGACTTGGAGGAAAACACAGAGAGATGACCCTCAGGTGTGTGGGTGGGCCTCATCCAATCAGTTGAAGGACTTCAGAGCAAGACTGTGGTTTCCCATAGAGGAAGGAATCCTGCCTCAGGACTGCAGCACAGAGACCTTCCTGAGTCCCCCGCCTTCAGTCCTGTGGATTTCAGGCTGGGACTGCACCTGCTCCCCACATCTCCCACCTGCCCGCCGGGTCTAGACTTCAGACTTGCTGCCCCCACAACCACGTGGGCCAATTTCTTAAAATAAATATCACTGGGGGCACCTGGGTGGCTCAGTAGGTTGAGCATCTTACTCTTGATCTCAGCTCTGGTGTTGATCTCAGGGTCATGAGTTCAAGCCCCGCGTTGGTCTCGGCGCTGGGCGTGGAGCCTGCTTAAATAAATAAATAAACAAGTAAATACCTTTGTCTCGCTCTTTCTCTGTTTCCCTCTGTAGCACGGTGTCTCTCCCTTTACATGGAGAGATCTGCGCGTGAGCGTGTACTATGAACGTGCGTCCTTGTGTGGGAGTTCTAGGCACGCACACATAGGCACACGGATGTTCTATCGGCTCTGACTTGCTGGAGAGCCCTGACCAATACCGCCGGCATTGTGCGTATTAACATGAACTGTCCCTCTTCAGCTTTGTGTGAGGGCAGCTTCCCTGGGAACTTCAAGACACGGCATAACTGGAGAACGCTCCTGGGATCCCAGCAAGAGGGCTTGCACACAATAGAGGCAGGGCTGGACTGTGCCGTGGTCTCAGCAGCCTGCGGAGGGCCGTGCTGGGAGGCCAGGGGCCAGGCCTGTGTATCCCCGACTGCCTGCTCCCGTCTCAGGGTGTGGGAGCCCGAGGCAGAGGCAGGAGCTCCAGGCTGGGTTGGCAGCTCGGCGTCCTCCTGACCGCAGGGAGCCCATGGGGGGGCAGCGTGGTTGTCCCCCAGCAGCCACCACAACGCGTTCGGGTTCCAGTGCCCCCCCAAGACAGAAATATGAGCTGACACGTAGTCATTTATTAGAAACCTAAAAAAATTGTTTTTCCAAATAATTCTGGATGCACAGATACTCAGAAAACAGCCCAGAGAGTTCGTATGCCTTGATTCAGCTTCCTCTGGTGTCAAGGTCTTACATCATCACCGCAGGACATTGTGCAACACTGTTAACTGAGCACCTGCTTTCCTCGGGTTCCTCGGATGTCCCACAGAAGCTCCTCATCGTTTGGGACACTGATGAGGATGTCCCCTTACGTGTCATTATGACCTGTCAGTCTCTGGAAGGAGGAAACGCATGATTTATTCGGGAGAAAGTGCACCGATGAGGACAGGCACGCAAGGGGAGGGGGCAGGGGTCTCCTATAGGCCGGTGGAGGAACTTCGAGCTGCCACAGAAGGAGCCGTGAGCCCGTGTCCAAGGACGAGGCGGGCAGGCTCCTGGGAACAGGCTCAGGTGAGGTCAGCAGTCCTTCCCCCTGTGCGACCCTCTGTCTCTCCTCGTCTCACCCCATCTGTGAGCTGTCTCCAGTGTCCACTTAGGGTCAGACCAGCCTTCGAGTTCCGCAGCAGAGATGCCAGGGGCGACCTGCCCTCCCCTCCCTTCAGGGCCTGTGATGTCGACACCACTCTGTGCTGCCATGTCACAGGTCCCGGGCTCAGGGCGAGTCTGGCTGTCCCTGCACCAGCTGTCTTGCAGGCATCATGTGGGCTCTGAGCACTCAGATTTGAGGGAAAGCTGCACTGCCTTGAGGAGTCCCCCAGACCACAGGGGACACAAGTGGGCTAGGGATCTGGGGCGGGTTCCCTGCGGGAACCCAGACTCCATGGGGGGGACCCCCACCAGCCCATCACTCCCCACGTGGCCACTGCCACAGACCCCCAAGCACTCCGTGTGCTGTCCCCAACAGCTCCCAGAGCTGTGTCCTGGGCAGACGGCCTGCAGGATGTAGGTAGGAGTGGAGACCAGCTTTCAAAGTGAAAGGAACAGGAAATGGAGTAGTGCTCTGTGTCTGTGGCTGCATCGGGGCAAGCACGGAGTCCAGACAGAGGAAGCAGGATTGCCAGCCGCAGTGCAGGTGGGAACGCACACTGCGGGAGGCTCGGCTGGGCCCCAACCCCGACATTCCCAAGCACTGAAGGTTCTGTGTGCACAGGGTTCGATGTCTGTCGCACGGACATGAGCGAGAACCCAAACAGGGACTGTGGGGGACATGCGGGCTCCTCCCACCCGCCCTCCGTAAGCACCGGCTGCATCACTGCTGCCCCCTACCCCCAGAGGTGTGTGTTCACCGCTCTTCCCAATCTCGAGCCTCAGTCGGACCCCAGTCGTCCCACAGAGCCTCTGCTCCCGAGGTCCTGGCTTCCCGGCCTCAGCCCAGCAACCAGAATGTTCCCCATGAGGCAGTCTCTGACCATCACACACCCCCACCCCGACATCCTCCCCAACCCCCGCTGGGGAAAACTCCACCTTCTCAACCCCCCCAGATGCCCACGCCTCACCCGGCACCCTCGCCACCTGCTCCTTGCCTCCCACCTCCATGGCTCCGTCCTTCTAATGGGAATGCTGTCCCCGCCCTCGTCTGTACTTACGCCAGCTCAGCTGGGAACAGTTTCCCTTGGGCCGCCTCATCCAGTCCCCCGCTGGGCTGTCTGGGTCCTTCTGCTGAGTGTGGCCTCTGGTGGCCCGCACATCTGTTGCTTATCAGCCATGTGACGGCCTGGCATTGTCACCAACCCTCTGAGCCTCTGTGTCTTCATCCAAATACATCAGTATAATCATTGCAAGTGCTTTGGATGGGGGAGGAATAATCCCCACACGGGGTTCGCGGACAGCCCGGGCACAGTGTGTCCACTGGTGTGGCCGCCCTGCCCACCCCGGGCCCTGAAATCCTCGCGGCAGCACCCGGGCCAGAGTCGTCCCTGCAGCCCCTTCAAATAGCACAGTCTGGCCTCATGGTTCTTCGCAGTAGATATTCAATGAAGGAGGGAAGGAAGAGAAAAGGCTAACTCTTTCCCTGATGCTGTCAAAGCACAGCTCATCGTGGGCTTAATCGATACACCGTAGCCACGAGACCCGCTTCCTGCCAGAATGTGATAAAAGCAATGCCGATCAATACAGAAAATATTTGCGTAGGGCGGAGTAACATCTCATGGAACGAAGGGGAAAGAACCAGGATAGAGATAATTGCTAAACTCTGCTTTCCGATAACATTGTCTTTCCATAAACGTTTATTTTAGAAATAATGAGGCAGCGGGACGACTTTTGAATGGAAAAAGCTCTGTTCTGCCAGAAAGTTTCTAAATTCTCCGTCTCTACTGAAGAAATGTCTCAATCACTGTACGACAAGCCTCTGGAAAATGCCTGTGTTCATCCAGACACATTCCTTGATGCTAAGAGTGACTTCGGGTCCGTCTGACCTTTCTTCCGGCTCCCCACGGAGGAATCACGTGGGACGGAGCGGCGGCAGCCACCGCGAGGCACCAGCCTGGGAACCCCAATGACCGTGTCGGCCACATGGCCACGCCAGGTGGAGAAGCGGCCCCTAGGACAGCGCCGGGCAGCATGTCCCCCCAAAGAGACCGCGTGCCCTGCAGAGCTCACTCCCTTTGCAAGTGCGAAGGGAATCCTGTCACACGTCCGAACTAGCAGCTAACGTGGGCATGTTTGATTTCGCAGAAAATCGGAGTTGAGCGTTCCCAGTTCAACCTCCTCGCTATGGAATGGACAGTGACCTGCATCAGGACAACACATTCTCCCTCTCCCCGAGACCACCGCTCTCACCTCAGAGAATGGTGACATGGTCTCAGTTCTCTGCACACTTTCCCTTCTCCTCCAAGACCCCCGAGACTGCGGTTTATAGTCTCCTCCTGGGCTTTCCACCTTCCTTCTTTCCAGTGGAAGTGCTCTTGTTGGGGCCACGTACAGATTCAACTTATGACAACCTGCGAGAGATGTTAGGTCTCCATTGTACCAGCCCCGAGACAGCAGCTGGAGCAGCAGACGTTCAGCGTCACTCATCTAGAAGGGGCTTCGCTCGCCCGCGGCCTGGCCAGCGCCCGACTGCCCTGCCCTGTGCGGGGGGAAGGGTTCGGCAGCTTGCTCCCTGCTCCGTATTTGGATAATAACCATTTCAGCTGTGGCATCCCCCAAATTGAACCGTATCCCCGAACCCCCCACCCCGTATGTAATGTGCCCCTAGGACTCCCCCCCCACCCCAGTGGGAGCTCCATCCTGGCCGGCGATGCCAGGAGCCTGCAACCCCTGTGGGGCCCCCAGCCCTGCCCCATCTGGCTGCCTCCCGCTCCCCTGCAAGCCACCCCCTGCACCCTGGGTTTCCTGCAGACAAGCGACCTCAGAACAAGGCTTTCAAAGTTTTTTGTCGGCGCTCACTGGAATAAAATACAGTTTGAGTCCTTGGTGTCTTTCAAAGAAGGTCCCTGTTTGATGCCTGCATGTCACATTCACGGAAGTGTTCTCATACCCCCTGATTCTCCTTTTCCAACGTCTGTGGGATCTCTCTTGGTGCTGTTTTCATCTCTCTGTCTCTGTCCCCATCTCTCTCTCGACACTTGGGGGGTACATGTGGGACCCCCCAGCACACCTGAAGCTGGCCCAGCCCCCGAGCCCCCGCAGAAGCTGCACCCCACACAGGGTCCTCGCCCATCACATGTCTCCCCAGCTCCGACCTTTTTTGCTCCGTCACTCCGTGAAAAGTACCGTGTAGATGCCTGTATGAAGAAATAAATGTGGAAAACTTGCAAGCGGTACAATGCTGCTAAACGTCGAGGGTGCCGGCGGTCCCCACACTGGAAGTGTTTTCAAGCATTGCGTGTGCGTCCTTGTGGGGTCACACCCAATGTCACCTCATCCACAAGACCCTCCAGGACCAAGGCTCGACTGTCCCTTCCTGGAACTGGACCCACTCTCGATGACGTCACAGAATGGTGGGCTCCTCCCTGGGCCGCTCCGCCCCATGCCCCGTGTCCCAGGCTCACGGTGTGGCAGCCACAGCCCGGCGGCTCAGCACAAATGAACCTGGAAAAAAGAGAGATGGGTGCTGCTGGGCTGTCTGCTCGTGGCTCTCAGTTCTGCCATGGGGGTCTGTGTGACCCTGAGCAAGTTTACCCTGCTTCCCGGGCCTCAGTGTCCCCATCTGTGACATGGCATCCCCTGGACCCACCTGGCCAGTGCCAGAGGCTCCCGGGCAGGGCTGTCCCCCGTCCATGCGTGCTGTGCGCCCCTGCGTTTAGGTTTGGGGTCAGAGTCCTGGGCTTGCCCCACAATCAGATGTCCCTCACCCTAAAACGGTTTTCCTGACCTCCTTGCTGACCCCAACCCCCTGACCTCACCACTCAAAAGGTGTCACACTCAGAATCCATCTGCAGCTCTGCCTCCAAGCCCACGTGTGCTTGCCCTCCTCCTACTGACCCCAGGCCCACCCCTCATCCCCTGCAGCTGGATGCAGGCTTCAAGCTCCGTAAGAACTCACCTTCTGACCTCATGGAAGGGGGGCTGGGGTTCGGGACCCTCCCAGGAACCAGGCATGAGGGAGCCAGACTGGGACAGCAGGTGGGGAGGGCTGGACCATCACCCCTGACCCAAGGCCACTCCAGGGCTTCTGTGGGCCCCTCCAGCAGCAGGACATAGTGACGCGTCCAGCAAGGTGTCCAAGGGAGCGCCTTGGGGACCAGTCGGAGATGGGGAAGGGCACCTGGCAGGCAGGTGGTCCCAGAACAGCTTGATGATTTCTGCCAAGAGGGAAGTGGGGTGCAGTCTCCACGTGGTCTATTGGGAACATCAGGGAAACCTCCCCAGGGCATCAGTTCTCCTGGATCCAGAGAAGACCAGTATACAGGAGAAAGAGAACAAGGTCAAGTGGGTTGGGGTGCGGCCAGCTTGGGATCCGCCCGTCCCACAGCCCCTGGTGCCGTCACTCCATTACCAACCTTGACTACAACAGTGTCCTCAAACAGAAGGTCTTCTGTCTGAGCTCCCCCTCGGTCTCCGGGTACGCCTGGGGTTTGGGGACCGCGGCCGCCATGGCAGAGCCAGAAACCGCGTGATGACGCAGGAGTGTGTTTGGGGTCCTGTACAGGTGGCCCAGCCTGGCCAGCTCTGCCTCACACACCCTTCATGGCGGGGATGGTATCAGGCCTCCAGAAGCCGTATGTCACGTCCTGGTCACCCACTGACACCCTGTCCTTATCCAGGAAGCAGCCCCGAGGAGTAACTAGACCGTTATGGACGCTATTGCTTCTGCTGCAGTGGGGGGTCTCCAGGCAGCCCGTCACGTCCCTCCACCATCAGGTGGGCCGGTGGGATGGGGGCATCCTTCTGCTTCCTTCCAGCTCACCCTCCCTAACTCTGTGTTAATGTGACGTCAGCATGGAGGTCCCGGTGCCTTACATCTGGTGTCTCCGGAGACCGCTGAAAGAGCTGGGTCCTCATGCCAGTGGAGCCTCCTTCCTACCCGGTGACTCGGGCACGGGGCCCTCGGATTGCCCCCTCTCCGATGAGACCTTTAGGGGCACACCCAGCGTTGTGCAAACACACCTCCCTCTCATGTCCCTGCTGAGAAACCTCACGTGTCATCTGCTGCCTGTGCCATCATCTGGAAACAGGGCAATCTCCCCCAGCCACCTCCTCCCAGAAGCCCTCCTGGACTCGCTCTCATCCTCTCATTAAGAAGTGCCCCCTGAGCACCAGCACTGCTCTGGGATGTGGGAGCGCTGGTGAGGCAGATGGGGCTTCTGTGGACTAGAGATGTCATGGGGGTGGGGGGGAGGCTGTCTTTAGGAAAAAGGATGCAGTGAGGAAACAAGGGGGGTGGGGTGCAGAGTCCTAAGGAGGCCACAACCTAGAGCCCCAGGCTCTTCCTGGGAGGCCTGTCCCTGGCAGCAAACACGGACCTATGAGGGAATCCTGCTCAGAGGAAAAGGAGCAAGGTTCTTGGATGAGGGGAAGCCTGCGAAGTGGGACACAGACACAGGAGGGGTCCCGGGAAGGACAGCAGGTGTCTCAGAGTCTGGGCCCACCAAGGTGAACACAGGGGCTGGCACAGAGGCAGGGGTGCGCCAGGCAGGGAAGGGGGCTGTCCTCGGGGACCATGGGAGGATGCACCCCGCCTCCCCGTCTCTACACATGTCTGTCTGTCCTTCATGCACACCACTGTCCTGCCTGGTAGGACCCACATCCTGCTCACATCTGCTCCTGGAAGGGCCAACAGACAAAGTTCTCTGCTCGTCTTATTCGCTGACAAGAAGCCTCTGGAGCATTAGGGGCTCACAGAAGGTTTCCATCGAGAAGAAAACATGAAAGCACCCTCCTCGATCACTTCTCTCTCTCTCTCTCTGTCTTGAACAGGTCAATAGAAATGACTACGGTTGGAATCCTTGCCTCCAGGCAGGGTCACGCTGTGCAAACTCCTGCCTGTATTTGAAGCGTTATCCTCGCTCCGCAGACGGCAGCACGAGGGCTGAGCTCGACTTGCTCAGGCAACTGCTCAGAAAAGATCGCTCGTCGCCCAGGCTGTATTTAGCGACCAGAGACTTCATCGGGCACCTTTCTAGATGCACGGCGCACGGAGATGACACAGCGAGCCCTCCAGGGCTGCGGGCGTGTGCGTCAGGACACAGCGAGCGCCAGGCGGGGCGGCGAAGAGAGCACCGCGCGAACAGCGGGAGATAGAATGTAACTTCCCCAATTCCAGAGTTCAGTAAAATCAGTCTCCAATCTCCTGGTTTGGGTTTGTTGCTGTTGTTGTTGTTTTAATACAAAGATGTGGCTGCAAACGTAGGGTCAAGCACAGAGCGAGTAAGAGCGGCCCCAGTGCACCACGGGTCCTGGTGGTGCGGACCCCAGCTACGCTCCACAGGACGTTTCAGAGGGCAGTGGAGGACGCACAGAGGAAGGAAGGCTCCTGCCCACGAGCGTGGCTACAGAGCCATGGAGACCCACCATGAGGGCAGCAGGGCTCCGGGCCAGAGCAGAGTGCTGCAGGTGTCCGCTCCCGGAGCTAGAACCTCTTCTCTGTGGTCGGCAAAGGGCGGCAGAAAATGAAGATTCTCAGAGGATGGGACGAGCGTGGGGAATGCACGCATGCTTCCTGCCTTTGGAACCTAAATCCACTGACATGACAGAAGGAGTGTATTTAAAAGCATACATTTGTATCAGAACGGAAAACCCAGGTGGGAGCCTCGGAGGAGCAGCAAATGGGAGGAGCTCCTGCCGCTGGTATACAGATGGAATCTCATTAATGCAGAAACCAGAGCAAAGGTTTCTCAGCTAACCATGCACAGGACAAAGCCTCCAGGGCAGTAAGAACATCTTCCAAAGACAGAGCACTCCATTAACCATCCAGCTGGGAGCCGTGGGGTCACGAGGCCCGGTCCCCTCCCCCTCGTCACAGAACCTCCAGATTGCCTCTGGACATGGTGCTGGTGCCAGAGAAGACACGGCCTCCAGGACAAGGGAGGCCTGGCCACCTGCATACTGTCCCAGCCTCTCTGCCCCTCCCTGGGGTAGTCGGGGTCCTCTGCCTCCAAAGCCACCACTCACCTGACCGAAGCCACCAAATGAGCGAGCCACCCCCGCCTAGCCACGCTGACTAGAGATCCGTGGCTTCAAACAGGTGTGAGTAGACTGCTCCCTGTTTCAAAGGAAGCAGCTCTTTTTGCAAGTTAAAAAGATGCTTTAAAAATCCATAGATGGGCTGAGAAGCCACTTTTGAGAAAGCAAAAACAGACTCGTGAAGTAAAAGGTCAAGGGAGACACTTCGTCCGAAAGTCAGAATAAAAGGATGGAGAAGTGGCAAGTAACAACAAGTAACAAAGAATAAATGCATTAGATTGGAAGGTCCAGTAGCCACCGCTGCCCCAGCTGAGGAGAACTGGAGCCTGAGAGTGGAAAGGCGTCGGGAACGGCATCGAGGAGGGAGCCCAAGACAGTGCCATGTGGACACAAAGTCATGCCTCTAGGCGCAATTTCTGGAAGGACTCATGTCTAGCTGCAGGGCTTATGGCAGCAGCACCCAGCCCCCTACCTGGGGACCCCCCCACCTGGGGTTACAGGGAGATGGGGAGGAGGAAGGAGTGGGGGGGTGTCCTCCCGGGCTATGAGGTGCACGGAAGCCCATGCCCTGAAATGTGAGTCTCCTGGTCTGCGGACTCCTCACTCCCAGCCCTCAAGACTCCCTGCCCATGTTGGGGTGCAGGCTGAGGGGGTGTTGAGCAGCGGGCAGGCCGGCTGGCCAGAGAGACTGCGTTTTTGATCAAGAAGAGGGTTCTCAGAGACACAGAAGTGACCTGAGTGTCTGTTTGCTGGCGGGGCTGCATCTTGGGCTGAGAAGGTTATTTCAAGGGTAGAGATGCTCTGAGTCAGCTCTTCTATGACCTGAGCCCTGAACTAGACCAGGAACCTGGGAAGAATTGACACCCTCCCAGGGCCTGAGCAAATGGCCAGTGCAGCCCTCTGAGAAGCAGAATGTGCTAGAAGCCTTGTGTTTCATTCAGGATTGCTTGGGGATGGGATGGGGGGGAGGGGAAGGGTGCTGGGGACTGGCTCTCCCAGCTCAGCTCTGGGATCCCGTTCCTTTCCTAGGACTACAGAGGGTCTCCTGCGCCCCGCTTTGCCCGCCCCCTGCCACCCCGGATTCCAGCATAGTTTCAATGAGGCTCCCCAGCCCCCTAGGCCTGAGAGGAGGGTCTCAGAGCATGTCTCTGCTTCTCACACTAGATTATAAACTCTTCAGGACACAGTCAGGGAAAGCCTGGCTTTCCGTAAAGGGAATGAACGCTAAGGTCACCAATGAGTTCGTGAGTCCTGCGTGGACAGGGAGCGCAGACACATGGGGACTTCTGTCCATTTCCCATCAGGGGTCAGAACCGCCCTCCCGACTGCTCTCAGGGGGAGGGTCTCCTGGGACACACATCCACGTTCATAATCGCAAAGAGTAATCACCCGCGTCAGTCGCTGCTTTCCGCTGGTCACCCACTCGAGTCCTCGTCCAGGGACCACGTGACATACTGCTGGTTGACTGACCTTCCCCGCTGTAGGTGACAGACCCCACAAGCACTCCCTGCCGCCCCCGATCCTGCACAAGCCAGAGGCCCAACGCCGAGCAGGCGAGCTCCCGAGTGGGGTCTCCAACCTGGTCCTGCTTCTCTGGGCCTTCCCTGCAGCCGAACCCCAGCGCCCCGCCATGCAGCCTCGCCAGCCTCGCGCACGGCCACATGTCCGGCATCAAGCGCTGTGTCTGCCACCTATTTTGTTCATCAGAAACCCGATTCAGACTGCACACAAAGCATCCTGAGCTGTCCCGCGAACACCACAAGTGAAGTTCAAATTCATTGATTTGCAGCCACGGATCCCGGACACCTGACATCAGCAGCAAACCTTCACAGCCTCGTGGAAAAGGAGGGGATGGTGATCAGAAAATGCAAAGAGATTCGCTCTCACTCACATTGTGAATCTAAAATGTCTTCCGCAGACTAAACACGCCCAGAAAAGGCCAAGTCTGTCTCTGCTTTTGACAGAAAACAGTGGGAAAATTCAGACTCTCAGACACTGGCTGATGGACCGAGGCTGAAACGACTCCGTGTGAGTCTGTGAACAGCGGTGAAACTCAGGATGGCGCACCCGAATGGGGCTGGGGCCAGGGCACGTCCATGCGGTGCTCCTTGTCGCCCACACTCACCCTGCGGAGGGACCAGGCCTCCACGTCCCCAGAACAGCGGTCGGTCTATGGCTCCGCGCTCACAGCCAGGCGGGCGTTCTCAGCCTCACCTGCTTCCCTGAGAACAGGATTCACGTCCCATCACTTTTCTAATGTTTCCAACAAATACCGTACCGCCCAGTGCGTGTAAATCCAGGCCAGTGAGGGTGGCAGAGAGAGAACGTTAATCAGCTGGGACAAGAAGCTGAGAAATCCAAACTCCGTATCCAAATTCAGGTCCCCACTAAAAGAAGCTGACTAACCACTTTGGGGGGGCCATGGTCCCAGCAGCACGAATGTGGCCTGCGGGGCTCCACGGGCACCTCACTCACGGTACCAGGGGCTGGACCACACGGGGCCTGCCTACGCATGAAATCCGCAAGAAATGCCATCCCTGCCCCCATGGGGTGTTCGCTCAGTGGGCCTGCAGTAGGACCCAGGAACTGTTCTGTTTAAAATGGGTGTACAGGGGTTATCTGGGGGTGCTCAGTCGGCTAAGCGTCTGACTTCAGCTCAGGTCAAGATCCCAGGGTCCTAGGATCAAGTCCTGTGTAGGGCTCTTTGCTCAGGAGGGAGCCTGCTTCTCCCCTCTGCCTGCCGCTGTCCCTGTTTATGTTCTCTCTTTCTCTCTGACAAATAACTGAATAAAATCTTTTAAAAAAATACTTTAAAATTAAATAAATAAATAAATAAAATGGGTGTACATTTCAGTCCCAAGCCCTTCCGCTTGGACGTCTCAACCCCCATTCTTTCCAGTAAGTTATTCAAGCAGCTATTGGAACTCACGTCCACATCCTTTTCACCCGGCTGGAGCCGGGGAGGCTGCAAACACCCCCCCCCAGCCCATCCTAGCCAGCGATGTCTCACCTGTCGGTCCACCTGGCACACAGTGCCCAGCTCCCCACTTTCGTGAATGGCTCCCAGATACTGATGTCACCTGAAGGCTTTACTGTGTGTTTGCACAGCTGCCTGTCCGTCTGAGTCAGCGTGTCCGTGTCCTTCCGTGTGGCAACACATTTGCTCAGGTTACAAGGACAAGCCGTGGGCTGGTGGGAGCGAACCTGGAAGTCAGCGCTTTGAATAGAGGAGTCATGAAGGGCGTAGTGCGATAAAGCCTGCATGAAACCATCCAGCTTCTCAGACTTCAGCCCACATTTAAATCACCTGGACTTTTTAAATGGAGATGCTTTCCAGAAGGTGTCCTGTGCGGCAGGTACTCTCTGAGGGAGGACATTTCATTCTCCAGGTGATGTGGCTGCTGGTCCCTGACGTATGGTGTCACCTCTGCAGGGGTGGGACCCTCCACAGCAGGAGCAGCCCATACGCATGCTCAATGAACTTTCTAGTAGGTGGAGATTTGAGGCTAGATCGTCGTGCATCAAAGTGCACGTAGACGCGGCTTCGCATGCAGCTGGGAAACGGTAACCGGGAAGAACAGCATCACAGGGCATCGGGAGAAACTCGGCATCTCCTCCTGGGAGCTCTGCTGGCTGGACAGATGCCGCCGGAAGGGCCTCTGCACCAACAGCCCCCAGGGCATCAAGACAGAGGTCCGGATCCGTGAGCGGCTCAGACACAGGAGACGCCCCACTTGCTGGAGGTGACAAACCTACTTCTGAGGTGTGTCTTTGGTTCCTTAAAAAGAAAAAAATCAGTGTTTGTTTGTATCTGTGCTAAGAACTGGAAGCCTCTGAGCCCCTGGAGTGGGGTTGGAGTGACCTTGAGCCAACTCTGGTCGACACGCATCACGCCCTTGGCTCCTCTGTTCCTGCCCTCACCCACTTAAGGGATGTCCACACATCCCTCAATGAGGGCTCCACCCTCACACAGCTTTCTCTCCAGTGCAGGGGACAAGCGTGTCAGTCCCTAACCACAGCGCCGTCTGCAACAGTAATGTGTGTGGCGTGTGGTGGACGAGGGTGCAGCTGCAGCCTGGGGGAGCCTGCCGAGTGGGCGCCCCACCCCCTGTCCAGCACTGGCCAGGCCCCGGATGGATGGTGGCTTGTGTTTTGCTGGAGGTCAGAACTCAGAGGTTATACTTCTGTGAATCAGTGACGGGAGGGAGCACTCCAGGTTGAGAAATGACGGGTTTTCAATAACCAGAACAGTTCCAAGATGGAACAGACTTATTACCAAAATAAAGAGGTGCCAGCCAACAGCAGCTAGCTGGCCGCCTCTTGGGAAGAGACCCTAGTGGTAGGCAGAGGACAGTCTTCGGGGGGCTCAGCCCTCCCTTCCAGGTGCCTGTGGCTGCTGGGGGTCACCCAGCCAGCCGAGTCTGCAACAGACCTGGGAGCAGAGAACCAGGGAACACCAGAGCAGGACAGACCTGGGAACTAGTTCTTTTATCCATCCCATTTCACAGACGGGAACACTATGTTGCCCAGAGGGAAAGGGTTTGACCAGTCACAGAATAAACTGTGTGTGTGTTATTTATGTTGCTAAATGTGTCTATTGAAGGATAATACACACAGAGAACAGTGCACTGCTTGGAAATGTGCTGTTCCACACCCGCGTCCAAGATACAGAGCACCAGCCGTGCTACCTCCCATCACTCACCCCTCGAGGCAACCACTTCTCGGATCACTGGGCACATCTGACATTGCGAACTTTGAAGAAATGGAATCAGACCATATGGTTCTTCTGCTCAGCACGTTTGTGCTACCCATACCAGCTGCTTAAATAGGCATGTGTTATTTTTCAGTGCTGTATAGTATTCTGTTATATGAATGTAATCAAGTGCACATACCCATTAAATGTTGACAGACACTGGTTCCTTTCCAGTTGGGGGCAGGTGTAATGTCTCTGGTGTGAGTATTCTCACAGTGTCTTTGGGGATCATACACGTGCATGTGTGTGGACTGCATGTCCTGAAGTGGGATAGGCAGCTCCAGGCCGTGCTGGTGTTCAGCTTTAGTAATAATGCCAAAGTGTCTTCCAGAACCATGACACCCATAGGCAAGCTTATGAGAAGCCAGCACCACACACAACCCTGGGAAAGATGCTGGAGGCCTGGGTGCTGGTCCTTATTCTGCTGGGAAGTCACTGGGACCCTGGAACATTTCAGTGCTTGAGACCCCCATTCTTTCCTCAGACCAGTGCTGGCGTGTCTTCAGCCTTCCTCCTTCTCAGAAGCCATTCTTTCATATCTGTTCAGGGACAGTGTATATATATTATGAGCAAAGCATGTTAAAAATCACCGAAGTTGAGGTTACGGAAGTACTTGCTGCTGATGGTGCATACCAGGATTTTGCTTCAAAATGAAAGGTTTTCTGATTATTTCAAACACTCTGAAGTACTGATGGAATTAAAGAGAATATAAAATTGCTAAAATGATGGGGGCGCCTGGGTGACTCAGTCGGTTGAGCATCCGACTCTTGGTTTCAGCTCAGGTCATGATCTCAGGGTTGTGGGATTGAGCCCCACATTGGACTCTGCACTCAGAGGGGAGTCTGCTTGGAGTCCTCTCTCTCCTTCTCCCTCTGCCCCTCCCCATCCTTCTCACTCTCTCTTTCTCTCTCTCTCAAAAAAATTGCTAAAATGAATAGAAAGGAACACAAATCTTAGTTCTAAAAAAAGAAATGTACAAAGAACAAAGGAAACGTCTCGTTATGCTTGAGTATTTGAAAGGCTGAAAATTAAGTGATACTTTGAACAGGAACCATGCCTGTTCACACTCTTAGGCAGAGTGCTGTGATGTTTTGGTTAGGAGCTCATCCTCCCGTGACAGAAACATACGTAATGGCTCTCAAAGGGTCAACTGGTCCCACAAACATGTGCCACCATGGTTGTATCTCGTGGGGGAACTGTTGATACTGCCTGCCTGTGAATGGGGGTGAAGGAAGACCCAGGGTTGTCATGCGCTCGCCACAGACAGTCCCCAACCCCCTCCCTGGGCTTTATTGTTGGAGGGATGCCAACAGTTTCACGGAAAAACTTGCACCAGAATTTCATCCTGAATGGGATGAACTGAGGGCGTCGTTAGGGTCATGAGGCAGGTGGCAAACTGCCACCGGAGCTTGGTGGGCTATACTGAGATATTCCCACACTGCTCCTAACAGAGTACGCAGGGAAAAGACCAAGAGAGAGGTGCGTGTTGTGTTGCAGGACAGACCTGTGTGCATGACAGGAGGATAGGATCCAGGGTTCTGACAAATTTCTGGGCTTGTTAATCACCTTTCTGAGCCAGTTAGCTCTGTTCCACTCCATGTGTTTTCCCATGAAGTTTTCCAGTGAGGTTCTTAATAAAGGAAAAGGTCAGGAATTCTTGGCAAGATAGAAACCGTAACATGTGTCTCTCTATTTACTCTCCTCCAAGGTTGCCATTGGGATGAATGACAGAATATGCAACATAGGAAATGACAGAATATACAAAACAGTGCAGGGAACAGCCCATCTGTGAGCCAAAAACAGTGAGGAATTACTTCCAGAGACATCATGGATGGGCTCGATTTGGAGGGCTTCTAAGGGGATGAGCATGATGAGGCCATGAGGCTGTTGGTGAAGGTACTAGAACCTTCTTGACATTCGCAAGCAAAGGTGGGTATTTTTCCTCTAGCCTCTGAATCTAAAAGGAACTAGACCCCACGATGTGCTGGGCAATCTCAGGATCATGGCTGAACTGTCCACCCCATCAAGCTGGTGCCCTGAGTGGACAGATGCCAACATCCCAGAGTATGGATGCCTGGTCTCAACTCCCTTGGTTACAGCCCAATCCTAAACATGGCCAAAGTCATTCCCACAATGATGAAAAAGGGATTGCAAAAAGGAAACTGCATTAAAAGAAGAGTGATACCCCATGAATCTGAGGACATGGTACCTGTGAGAACATCCGTAGGTAAACAGAAAGCTTCTGTAGGGATGGACACAGCATTACAACCACCCAGTCAACACAAGCATCCAGGAGGAAGAAGCAATAAAATCCAGGAAGCAAGAGTGAAGTAAAGAAAGGCAGGAACACTCAGTTAATGACGATGACAGAAGCACTAGGAAGCTGAGGGACATGGGAGATGCTGAGCAAATGTGAAGGATGCACATAAAATCTGGAGGAAAGTGGACAAATGTATGAGCATAATTCCAGAAAAGCCATAGAGCAAGGAAAACGGATCCGGGAAAGCCATGACGGCTCTCATGATGAGAAAACTGAAGAATGGAACCAAATCAATAACCAAAGACACAGTTGAAAAAAATCTCTGTGCCAAAGAAAGTTTCAAGTATCAGATGCAGGCAAGATTTCATGGGAAAAGGGACAACCTGACAGCCTTTAAAGAGAATTCAGGGTGTGTAGGTGAAGAAGAACACAGCCATCTAAAAAGTAGGCACATATTTATCTCCTAGTCTACAACACGAACATTTATAGCAAACGGCACATGTTTAAGACAATTTGGAGGAAAAACAATTTTAACTCTCAGTTTTTTATACTGGATTTCTCATGAATAAAGACAAAAGAATGGCATTTTCAGATACCCAGGGCATAAAACATTGACGTATATGCCTCCTGGAAAGCACTGCCTAGGAATTAACACCAGCCAAGCAGGATTAACCGGGACACAGAACTCACCATAGTGAGTTGTGAAAGGAAATCATGGAAAGAACCCAAACCAGTTACTTTTAATACCGATGTTTCCCATAAAGTTTGGTTGAAAATCTAATGCAAGGAACAAAATAATTCTTGAAAGGGAAGTTAAATAATGTAAATTTTAAAAACAGCTCATTGTGAGCTAGCCCTAGTGGGACAGTAATATCAAGAAATATAATGAAAATAGGGGCGCCTGGGTGGCACAGCGGTTAAGCGTCTGCCTTCGGCTCAGGGCGTGATCCCAGCATTATGGGATCGAGCCCCACATCAGGCTCCTCCGCTAGGAGCCTGCTTCTTCCTCTCCCACTCCCCCTGCTTGTGCTCCCTCTCTCGGGGGCTGTCTCTATCTCTCTGTCAAATAAATAAATAAAATCCTTAAAAAATATATATAATGAAAATAATGATGGGGATATTAAGAAATAAAGTTTGTTTAAAATATATTTATTTGTATATATTGGTCAGAAAAAGGAATTTAATATAAACTGAATGATTGTCGACACCAGGCATTAGAGGAAAAGAGTCTTCAATGTTAGAATTGAAAAGAATACATAACTTCCAGGATATTAGAGAAATATATGGAAAAGGAGACTTCCACTTAGCAAAAACAGGACAGTGGGGAGAGAAGAGACATAATAAAATTGAAATAATAGGGGTGCCTGGGTGGCTCAGTCGTTAAACGTCTGCCTTCGGCTCAGGGCGTGATCCCAGGGTCCTGGGATCGAGCCCCACATCGGGCTCTGTGTTCCATGCTGGGAGCCTGCTTCTTCCTCTCCCACTCCCCCTGCTGTGTTCCCTCTCTCACTGGCTCTCTCTCTCTGTCAAATAAATAAATAAAATCTTTCTTAAAAAATTGAAATAATAATGGTACAATTTGTAGATTACAATAAATAGAAATGCGTTATATTCTCCTATTAAAAGTGATTTTACATTGAGGCAAAAATAAAATCTATTTTCATTTATAAAATGTACACATAATAAAAAGAAAATATACAACAAGCAAAGAAGATGTGGTAGACCGCATAAGCGGTCCCAACTCCTCAGCATAGGTTCAACCCCTGCAAAGTTGCAAGCCCCCAACTATGGGTCATGTAATTCCCCAACCCTGGGCTCTGTCATGTGACTAGACTTGGCCATGGAGACACTAGACGACATAAAATGACAGAGTCCCAGGAACTGCTCATCGCTTTCTGTGCTCTGCACTCACCAGGAGGAGAGCCTGCCTATGCTGGCCCGTTGGTTCTGGAAACAGGATGAGGGAGAAGTGCAGCAGAGCCACTCCAGGCTGATCCTAGCCCTGCTCAGCCAGCCCTCAGCCAACCCCTGCAACCATGAGTGACCCCCGCAAAGCCAGCTTGGAAGAGAAGAAGCCCCAGATGCAGAAAACAAATTGTCACTGTTGATGCCACCGATTGCCCTTTACCACCCAGAAAAAGCTGACTGATATATCAGATCAGGCTTTTTCAACTTTGGTGCTTTTGGGATTTGGGGTGGGATAATTTTTACTTAATGCCGTCAACCAACAGACTTCAAGGGACATTACAGATCACCCCCAATAACAGCAGAACCTGGGGCCCTTCTGTGTTATCTCTACTACTTCCCCCCAAAGGCAATCTGTAATTATTTATAAATAAAAAGTTACAAACACACTATGTGCTTACAGCTCATATCCTTCCATAAAACCTCATAAAAAGTATAAACTGAAGACCGGCCAACTTGCCTTTCATGCCGAGTATACTGCTGGCCTTATTGGAACTACTTCTGGGTTACCTGTTGCTCTGCCCCTTCCCTTTTTAAGTAACTGATTCGTATTAAATTAATGCTTCCTAGCAACAAAGCAATCGTAAACAGAAGCATAAATTTGGTCTTGGAAATTGCAAGGCAATGCTAAGGAATGATATGCTTAGCCACATGGTCCAGAATACGCTTACATTTTCATTCAGCCTGCATGTGTTATCAAAATGAAGAAACAAAATGATACACTAATTTTCAGAAATCTCACACGATTCTGAGAATAACTTCTTCCAGACGAAGAAACACATCATGTCAAATTGAGCTCAGCTGCATGATGCATATGTTATATTTTTTGCTTTAGCCTTGGTGTCCTCCGTGGATCTCCCAACCTTTGAAATGTCCCAACTTTTGATGCGATAAAAAAAGACAAGATAATAGTAATGTGCAAAAACGCTCACAAGTGATATGGTATTTTTAAAAGCAAAATGCACGGCTACCTGTATTCACTATAAACCCTATTTTTGTTTTCATGAGTGTGTGAGCATCCAAGAGTCAGAAGATAAGCTGGTGTGCTGGTAGTGGTTTTGCCCGGGTAGTGCTATGACATACCTTTATATAACTTGCATAATCTTTCGTGGTTTTCTCATGTGTCATTGACCAACTCATCACATTGTTCAAAACAGATTATGTGACAATTATTCTTTATATTGTCAGGGCTGCACGTTGCACCTTCCCACGCTGGACGTCCCCAGCCCCCATGCCGCGGAATGTCAGCTCTCCTGCATACATTTATTTTTAAATATGCTTCGTACTATCCAGGTGATGAAAATACCCTCAGACTTGAAGAAAGACATATAGACACAGCAAGTGAGCTAGGCTTTCCCCTCACTGGCAGTTTCCCAAATGCATCCCACACTTTCTGCAGAGTCCTCGAGGGACAGCAGGATGCGGTCACTGTCCCTGCATGGAGCTTAGAGTCCTCCAGGACACATACGTGTGGCACGGCTCTTGTGTTTAGAGGGGCGCGTACAATTTACTGGAAAAAACTCTCAGAGCCAGGCCATCTGAGAAGGAGGGACAGAAAATTCGCCCAGGGAGGAGAGAATCCAAGGAGATGTTCAAGGTATTGAAACGCCACTGTCTTTTCTAGTTGAAAACACCAACGATGTAACAACGTAGGCAAATGATGAGACCTCACTTTTCATTGTACCAGTACAATAGTTACTCTATACCGCAAATTAAATGCAAGGCGTGCTTTTCTTTCAAATATGTCTCCTTAAATGTACCAATAAATGGCAGTATCAAGAAGACATTCCGAAGTTTATCGAGTCACTGTGCGAGTCCGCATTGGAAATGGAGATTTCAGTGTCTCCGTCCTCCAATCCAAGAAGTTAACGAGCGTGCTTTTAAACTAATTACCTTGTTTGTGATCTGTACGTTATTACTACATTATCCAAGTAAAGAGCACACAAAATCCATTTACCTGGTCGAGTAGACTACGCACCTGATAATCTGGTTGTGAATTGTCTCGGTTTAGTGGGGGGCATAACTGCGGGGCAAATCTCAGGCAGAAATCTGGGGAGAAAGCTCTTGGGTCCAAAGACTCTAGGAGCACAAGCCTGGATCCTGGCTATGCGGCCCCCGTTCTGTCCACTAAACCTGACAAGAACAAAACTGACTTAGAAATTAAAGGACTATCATGCTAGAGAATCTTGCCTGTCGTAGGATGGGTTCTATCCAATAACACCCCCCACACTTCTAATTGAAAATCAGAGTGCCCTGCAACCCCCACGAGTGCACACGATGCGAATTCTCAACACTGCCAGTTAAGGACCAGCCCACACACCAGTGTGTTCGCCTTTGGAAAACATGTTGTAACAATGTAGGCTTATGGTTAAATACAGCGAATGTATATGCACAAACAGTTACTCTGTACCTTAAATACACGGTATTTTAAAATAATGGTAAATTTATCTTGACCATTTTGTTTTATTATCAACAGGAGGAATGTGTGGGGGACAAGGACAAGGACACAATTTGCAAAACTGGCTTGACAGTCCTGTGAGTAGCCATCACCTAGGGGATGCTGGAAAATGCCGCAGGAGTTACCATAGAAACTGATGAAGATTTCTGAAGAGAGTTAGGGACTTAAACCATTGTGGTGTGTTTACTTTAAAACACTGGTCCCACCTGGGGCTGGGTGGCATGTGTTTCCATGGGAACGGAAGCAGTTTGCTGCTAGGTGATATCAGGGAGATGGGGTGTTTGCTTCCAGGAGCCACGTTTTTACTGGAAACAGATTCAGTGTGATGCTTTACAGGAAAATTGAATATGTCTATAGATATATTCTATTTATATTGAATATACATATACGTGTGTGTGTGTGTGTGTGTGTGTGTGTGTATGGATCCAATGCCCTCCCTGTGAAGACCACAGGAACACACCTGTAGTTGACAGGGGTGGGTTAACACTGACTGGGGTGGGGACGACACACCCCGGGGCACCATGCAGTGTCTCAATTGAAGGGGTAAGCACCTGTAATTTGGGGGAGGGCCCAAGAAGAAGTGGTTTCATTCTAGACTGGATGCTGTCAGAGAGGTGAGCAAGTGTGTGACTGGATGAAGAAGTCACTCTTTTAATAAAAGGGGGATGCTGGTATTTTGTAAGCTGCCCAGCGCCTCGTGTCTGTGCAGAGACACAATTATGAAGTCGCCTCATTCTGTCTCACTTTGTCATGGTCTCAGAGTAAATCGTTTGAGGTTTGTTTCTGTGAGATAGTTTTTGTCTAACAGCATAAGACCAACCACAAAGTACTGTGAGTGTCAGAGGCTCCTTGGTAGGTAGACAGACAGACAGACAGACAGACAGACAGATAGATACCATAGATAGATAATTAGATATGATAAATATCGTAGATAATTAGGTAAGAGAGATATGATAGAGAATTAGATATAGACAGATAATCAGATAATCAGATAGATACAGATAGATAATTAGCTGGCTAGATAATTAGAGAGAGAGATGATGGGTAATAGGTAGGTAATAGATAGATGGATAATAGACAGATGGTGAGCAGTCAGGACCTCAGTGCTACCCTTTGTAGCCCCAGCGTGAGGCCCCACTTGACTGACGGTCAACCCACCAGCCGTCTTGGTTCTGGGGCCCTAAACAAACAGTCACACAAATAAAAATTCATGCACTTCCCAAGGCCCCAGCTGTTGAGTGCTTTCTACCGTCATTATGTTAAATATCTAGTTTTTAAATGACAAGGGAAACTACTTTTGATATAGGGTTCAAAGTTAAGGGTAGGATAAAAAGAGACGTAGACACAGCTGTGGCCATGGGTACAGGTGCTCGCCGTAATCCAGAGGGACACCTGTGGCATG
This sequence comes from Ursus maritimus, assembly GCF_017311325.1. Classification (NCBI taxonomy): domain Eukaryota; kingdom Metazoa; phylum Chordata; class Mammalia; order Carnivora; family Ursidae; genus Ursus; species Ursus maritimus. Next base: position 95,051,278 of record NW_024425563.1, on the reverse strand, counting down.
GAAGGAAGCCGGGGCACTCTGTCCAGACCCTGCCTGAGCCCCTCGTGTTGTCGAGAGAAAGACCTGAGTCCTCGGGACCGCCTGGCCCCCCGCCCCTTACCCCTTGCTCTCGCCTGACTCTTGTACCTGTCCTTTCACCGGACACGTCCCAGGTGAGGCCCCCCGGCATGCTGGGACATCGCGCCCCTCTGCCGCGGCGCACGTCTGCTCTGCCCCTTCTCCTGCCACATGCCTCCCGGTTCACTTGCTCGTCGCACGTAACCTTATTTCTCTCCCTTAAAAAAAGTCTCAGTGCAAGCAAGCAGTGACCTCTGCCCATCTCGCTCACGGACGGTGTTGGAGCGCCCGGAACAGAGCCCACGGCAGTGGGGCCCACATCTCGAGCCCTAGGAAATTCTCATAAGAAAGTAAGGCTGCTGGGAAGTCACTGTTGGAGAAGCCGTTATTACCAGGCTGTTGGACTGATGGCTGATTTTTTTTCTGTATGTACCACTTGGCTTTGCTTTCCACACACACATATATATTCCATTTTCTGCTCATCGAGAAAATAGGGCAATAACTGTGTCCTTAAGATCTCATCACCTTGTTTCATTGAACAAATATTGATTGGATACTGATCCGTCCACCGTCATGTACAGAGCGATGACAGTCGTCCTTAGTTGGGGTAAGTGCAGACAACGTGAGTAACCTGAGTCTCCACGGGCCACTGGGGACCAGGCCGTGAGGACAGCTCTCACCCGAAGGACGAGGCGCAGACCAAGTCTGCCTGCTTAGACCTGGAGGAACCGGGTCTCAGGTGGGGCGAGTATCAGAACCAGAGGAAGCAGGAGTGACGGGAACTCGGCTCACTCGTCGCTTCAGTGCTTCTCTTCCCCGGGATGCCTGTCCTCCCTGCCCGCGGCCCCAGGGCAGCAGACTCCCCAGGCCAACTTCTCTACGGCCCAGGCCATCCAGTTCTCTTCCCAGAACCACTCACGCCACCCCCCCAAGGACCAGAAAGTTTTTATTCCAGTAATTCTCTACATCTTCGTGGGCAAGAAACACAACAAAACAGAACCCTGCCAATATGATCTTCCAGAAAACGTCTTGTCCATCCTTACAGGGTCCTGTGCGGCGTAATTACGTGTACAGTTAGAACAGCTAGTGTCTGGGCGCCTGGGGGGCTCTGTCGGTTGAGAAGCCGACTCTTGATTTCGGCTCAGGTCACGATCTCAGGGTCCTGGGATGGAGCCCCAAGTCAGGCTCCGTGCTCGGTGGGGAGTCTGCCTGAGATTCTCTCTCTCGCTCTGCCCCTCCCCACTGTAGTCTAAGTAAATAAACAAATAAAATCTTAAAAATAAAAAGAACAACTAGTGTCCCCATAGAATACTGGGCCAGGGGGGACATCTGGGGGTGATGAGGACACCTACTCCCGATCTCCTGCTGTGGTTCCCATTGGTCCTTTCTCTGCCAAAATGCTCAGCATCGAGGCCAGAGCTCATAAACCAAATGTATGACCATGCTATGAACATGGCCAGCGACCCCAGACTCCCTCTTGCAAAGGGCAGGCAGTATTTTCAGAGGGTGCAGGCTGGGTGTGGACTCAGGCAAGCAGAGCTGTGAGAGCTAGAAGTTTGCAACATCCATCATGTTAGGTCCGGCCCCTAAAGACATTCTTAGGAGAAATGCCCCACTGCAAGGCAAGAGCGGCACTGGATCAAGGCGGCGTTTGGTGTGGACTCTGACCCCATGGCAGGTGCCTCGGGCATGTTCACATCCCCAGTTCAGCTCCGAACAATGTGCCCAGCTCCATGGGGGCTGCTTCTGGTCCCCCCTCGCCGAGACTTGCTTCAGTGGACTGCCTTCTAGAAGCCAAGAGGGGACCTGCCTGGAAGTGGGAGTGGAAGCCCAGCTCCTTCCTCAAGGCAAACCCTGCAAACCGAGCCTTGCAGGTGCCCCCGCCCCGGGGTCACCCAGGCCCCAGACGTTGCCTGAATCTTACTGTGCCCCTTCCCTGACCCCCTGCCTCCAGACCCCATCCCAATGTCTCCTTGGAACAGAGATCTCTCACATAGGAAACCCTGGCTCAGTGCACCTGTTGTGGGGGAACCGGACTCCGACAACCCCAAAGGGAGGTCCAGGGCCAGTGAGGGTGACCTCCAAGCAAGCAGAGAGGGTCTGGTCAACAGGGTAAGCTGCCTCTCTCATGGACACACTGATAAAGGAGATGGGGCTTTATCACTGGACACCAGGAAGGTCCACTAGGATTGCGTCCGACATAAAAGAGTTATTTCAAAGAATTTCTAACTTGACCCTCGACACTCCTTTGGGTGACTTTGGTCGTGGGGCAGGTGGTCTTCAACTCAGACATCAACATATTCTTCTGACAGGCTTCCCAACTTGTATAGGAGAACGCCAGCCAGAGATGTCGGGCAGGGCTCTTGCCTCTGAAGAGCTGAGTTAGGTGCCCCGGGGCATCCTTTGTGTTCAGGAGACAGCGCTTACGTGACCTCCTAACACGGCACCATGACTCACGAGTTCACCTTCGGAGAGGGATCCCAGTTACACACGCAGACCCCTCCCGGCAACTCTGAGCTGTGAGCAGTGACAGCCTCTCTCGTGTTCCCAGATGGCATATCTTTCCTGGCATTTGCCCCCAAAGGAGGGCACAGAAATCAGCAGCGAGATCCCAGGCACCTGGCGGGGCCTGAGTGGGGCTGGGCTCACCAGCTGGGCTGCGGCTTACCCAGGGCTGGCTCAGGGCCGTAAGCGCTGGCTGCGTGTCACACAGCTCACCGAGGTCAGGATGCAGTGCACAAGCCCTGACAAGGAAACTATGCACGTTGGAAATTACCTCTGGCTCCCCGATTGATTTTCCTCTACTCTTTGCATTTCATGGAATGCAGGAAGCGAATGCACCATTGGTCACCGAATCACAGCCGTGAAATTGCCCAGACCAAGCTGGCCAGAGTCAGACCCCGCACAATGCAGCTCTTTCTACGTGTCAGCTTCTGGTCCAGCAGGAGCTGCCCGGGTGTCTTCAGAGCCAACGCTCTCCTCCGGGATCGATGGTGCAGAACTCGGAGCTGAAGTCACCGTGATCATTAAAATGCCACCTTTCCATTTACTGGTAACATAGGTTACAGAAGACCTCGATGCCTCACCTTTCTTGTGCAGAAAAACACGTCCCTTTGCATGTGCGGTGTTTTTTCTTGTGGCAAAACTGTGCATATAAGGTTATTCTGAGTAAAATCTCTTCTGGATGCGACTTCAGAAAGAATAGAAATGTTTGCAGAAATTCTCTCGTTGAGTTAGGGGTTAACACGTCCTGCCTTTGGCGGAGACGGTACCCATGCATGCTTGCTGGATGTCTGCACAAAGGCCCAGTGTTTATTCGAAACCCAAGCAAGGCATGAGGATTCCATGGGAGGTGGCGGCCGTCCTTCCCTGGTTCCCCAGGATCCCGCGCACACAGCATCTGGGGTTCGCTCTCCTGACCCCGGAGACACTGCCACGCCCCAGCTCTCTGCCCTTAGGACCTAGACTTGTCCACCTGAGCAGTGAGAGGAGTCTGTTGGCTGTAGTGTTCAATTCTCACGTTCAAAACCCCTCTGTTTTCAGAGAAAATCTTTCTTTTAACTGCTCACAAGCCTACTTCCGGAGGCAGTCTGCACATTTTCATAATACTGGTTTTCTTTTGTTTTTCTTTATTACAGATGAAATGATGGATGAGTTAAATCACAGTGCATTCTTGAACGTTTGTCTATGTCAAGAGCAAAGTTGAATGAAGCCATTTTTTTCAAATTTTGCAGAAACTTCAATTCCTTTAAAAAAAATTTAGTAAAATCTGGTTTGTGGCCAAGAGAGGAAACAGAAATGCCAAACCTCCCCCAGAAAATCATATTTGGCTGCAAGTTGGTAGAGCAGAGCCAGAAACGCCACGAGAAAGCCTCTTCCCGTTGCCCTCCTGGCTTGGTCAAGGTCATGAATTTAAATCTGGGTGAGCCACACCCCAGCTCCCCCCCAGCCTTGGGCACTTGCCCTCCGTGCTGCCGTGTCCACGGGGAGAGGACGGGAGAGACGGGGTGTCCGCCACCTAGGGGGCTACCCTTGCCCAGATCCATCATGATTCATGGATGGATTCCCAGTAGAGGACATGAGCCCACTATGCCTTTGAGCTCACTGTGGAAACAGACAACGGAAAACTAGGTGGGGCATCATGACCTGACTGCCCCCAGAAAAATGGCCTTTCTTTCCAGTCCTGGTGCTCTGGGAGCTCTAAACAGTCACAGCCATGCTGCGCTGAGAGAGACCGCACAGCGGTCAGCACAGGGAGGCACAGGGACAGGGCAGGGTTTGGGGACAGTGGTCAAAGCACACAGGTCCTCCTGCAGGGGTACAGGCAGACTCCAGCTGGGGGGCAGCATGGCGGGAATCCAATTTTCAGTGAATTGGCTGAGCAGATCCCAGAGGAGGGGCCACGACCCCAAGGACAGCTGAGCAGGGCAGAGACTCCCGTTTTGAGGGTCTGGAGCCAGCGACCGGGGAGGGGGTGGAGGGAGCCTGGAAGAGCAGAGCGCTGGAGGTTATGGGTGACGGGCAGGGCCAACACCCCGACCTGCTCTCCTTAGCTCCACCAACCAGGGTGAGCCCTCCGCCCCCCACCCCGTGCACACACTGTGAGCCACCACGTCTCTCATGACCTGGTCAGGGTCATCGTGTCCTCCTGACTGCACAGCTAGCCGCCTGCGAGTGAGCCCTGCTGACTTCAGAGGCCCCTCCCTGCACGAACCAGATTCCAGCCCTCCCTGCGCTCGGCTGCCAGGACAGGTCCTAGAATTAGCCTATACCCAGGCTGCTGGGTGCTGGCGGGACCTGGGGTCAACCAGTCTCGGCCTCCGCAGCTGGGATGCTGGGCCACAGCTGACATGTGAGGCTGATGGGTCATCTACCTGCCGTCCTGTCACCCCAAACACACAGAAAGTGGGGCCCCCGGTGCGAAGAAACAGACAAAAGCAGGGACAAAAGTCCTTGTGAGCCAGTAGCACTGGGTCACAGTCGTCTCTGAGCTGGGCCAGCTCCTACCAGTTGCAAGAACACGCTCCAACAGACAGGGGAGCCCCCAGAAGATGCCAAGGACACTTCTCTGTTGACACCAGAGCTTCCTTGGAACACCTGACACCCGGTGTTAACAGCAGGACTTCCGAGCAATTGGAGGGTCAGGTCCTGGGCTCAAGGGCAAGCAGCCTGGCGACAGGTGCCCCCCTCCCCACCTCACTGACCCCGTCCCTGCTCCGGGAGACACAGAATTCACAACTTCTCTCCTTAGATGTGTTTGTTCATTTGCAGGTTTCAGCCTCTCTTGTGCCTCACCTTGTCTACGCAGGGGTTCGATGCTCTGGGCGGGGGGAGGGATGCAGGGAGGGAAGGAGAGAGAATTAAGGGAGGGTGGGGGGCTCACCAGCATGAAGACCTCCAATCAAAGCCAGGAAGAGAACTCAGTGAGCCACCGAAGATTCAAGGGCGGGATAGAAAGTTTGCTTACTTAGACATCTGTCTTCCAGCTACTGTTTCAGGTCGATGATTTTAGGCCCTAAGCAGGACCTGGACACTTTCCTGGCACTTCATGGGGATTTGCCTATAGATTCGGGGGCGTGTGAGATTCTCCGCACCCCAGCTGGTGCCTGGAGCCAGTTGTCACCTGGCTCAGCCTCCAGGAGGTCTGAAGGTTTGGTGTCCCCGCCATGACGATGAGGCCAAGGGGCTCGGAGACTCAGGGGAGGGTGCCCAGCTTCACGGCATGCAGAACTAATGCGAGTAAAATTAAATTAAACCATCCCCGTTATTTCATGCAATAACTTTGCTTTGGGGTCCTATGTCCCCTTCCCTTTGACTTAAACCACCTTCCAGGAAAGCATCTTGACTCCTGAGAGCTCTGCCTGGCTACCCTGATGGCTCCGTAACTCTATGAGGCTCCTCCAAGGCTCCTTCCTGCGGAGCTGGGCTGAAGGAGGGTCCGGAGCTCTCCGCCAGCAGGGCGCTGCGCACAGACGGCCCCCTGCACAAAGGGCGCAAGCAGGACAGGACTTGATGTCATTCATCTCATTAGTCGTGGTCTTGGAGGGAATGTTCTGAGATGGCTGTTTCAGGACACCACGGATCAGCCACAACTTGATCCATTCGGCCCATTTTCAGATAAGGAAGGAGACGCGCCTGGAGAAGGGGAGTAATTACTCTGCACCAGGTGTTGGAGCAGGGAGGAGGTGGGACTGGCCCGGCTCTCCAGCTCCTTCTGCCCAAGGAGAAACAGCCAGTGCACGATCTTCCTGCCCGAATGCACATTCTGGGACACGGTGTGGGAAACAAAGGCAAAAGAAATCTGAATTTCCTAACTACCTACAGCGCACTGACAAGTCCTTGAAACAGGCAGAGTGACCTTCGTCTAGGGACTCAGCTGCCTCGATGTTAATACTTTGCTAAGGGCAAAGGCAATCATAGCCTGACCCCCAGGATCCTGTAAGTCCACTTTAACATATAAAAATTCCTTTGGAAACGTCCTTTATTTCTCCCCCCCCCCGCCCCGCCAAGATACGTGTTGGTAATCATACCCCAAGCATATGACCCACCAGTATACGTCTGAAGGGTCTCATGACTTGGGTTTTATTAGAAGGTAATAAATGACCTTTTCCCAACAATAGCTAGCCCCCTCGAGGTCCTGGAAACCTTGCTTCCAAAATTCCTTAGAGACTCAAGCTGTCCCTAACCCCCTCCCAACTTGAAAGTATATAATGGGCCACCACTCCAGACCCCAGGGAAGCTCTTTCTGCCCATGAGTCCTGTCCCGGGCTTTAATAAAACCACCTTTTTGCTCCAAAGACGTCTCAGGAATTCTTTCTTGGCCTTCGGCTCCGAGCCCTAACATCTTTCCTATGTCAGGCCAAGGCCAAGCTCATTATCTTGTTATCTGCCTTGTAACTAGATTTACATTCACCTCAGCGAGTACCAGGGGAGGTAAGGGTGGGGGCGGGGGACGTGCGGATAATGGAGCACGGACAGGGAGGAGTTTAGTTCCCCCTGTGCAGACGTCCTCGGGCTTGCCACACTGTGAGATTTGCCTCCACAAGGCTGAATGCAGAAGAACTCCCAGTGAGCTGAGAGCAAGAGACCTGGCTTCCAGCCAGCGCTGGGGTCAGCTCCCCTCTGACTTCCCACCTGTAAGCGAGGGTCTGGAGCCCGAGACCACAGCTAGTAGCCCGGGGTGCTTACTTCTGCAGAATCTAGGTAGTGTCTGTGTAGCAGTGATACTGTGATTTCTAGTAAGAAAAACAGATTTGGTCTCCCTGACCCTTCCCAGCACAGAGCTCCCCAAACCCTTTGAATTCCCTAAAGTAGAGGAGCAGAAAGGGGCCTCTTGTGATGCTAACGAGGTGATGCGGGGAGAAGCATCTGGGGGGGTTGGTTGCCAGGGGAACCGACCACGTGGTTATAGGGTGGGACCTCTCGGCCCCACCCCCTGAGCTCCAGAGGGAAGGGCCTGCAGGTTGAATCAATCACCAATGGCCACCGATTCATGGATCATGTCCTTGTCATGAAACCCCCATAAAAACCCAAAAAGATGGGGCAGAGAGCTCCCGGGTTTGTGAGCAGATGAAGATGTGGGGACCATGGGCCCTGGGGGGCGGCATGGGAGCCCCGCACCCCCTCCCCAGACCCCGCCCTGGGCAGCTCTCACATCTGTTCCTGAGTTAACCCTTTTATAACAAACGGGTACAGACTCGGCCGCAAACACATGAACCCTGACTCATCATGGCTGGGCCCCAAAAATGCCTCCAGCATTTGCTGGCCTGAGTTTAGGGCGTTTTTGATATGACCCATTGGGGGGGGGGAATTCCGTCGGCAACTCCACTTTTTAAAAAGTTACCTTGTCCTTATAATCCATAAAAAAAAGTATCAGTCAGTGGAAATAAACAGGGAAAAGAGCAAGTTAAGTAATCCCTGGTCTTCTCACGTGGGAAATGACCCCCAAATTAAGAATGTTCTCCCTTCATTGAGCACTTCACAACCTATGTTTGTTTCCCCCACAGGCTCACATCACATAGTTCTGTGAGAGTAAGCAGGCGAATCTGCACTTAGCAACGATCCGCACACCTCAGTTGTTCATCTGAAATCTTCCCAGGAAAATTCCCTAAAGGGGAGGCCCCTCCCGCCCTGAGGGGAGTGTCCACTGCGTGCCCGGCCCTGCTCCAGGCGCTGGGACTGCATCTTCTCAGGAACAGGACAGGGGCCTGGTCTCTTTTTGTTGAGATCAGCCACAAATAAACAAACAAAAAGCCCTCGGGCCATTATGACTCAGGCCCAGGTAGTCACCAAGGGCTTCTTCAGGTCAGAGGATGAGGGGCCCATCCGGGAGGCAGGGTTTGAGCTGAGATCTGCATGCAAGAACCAGGCCACAAACGGCCCTGCAAACTCACGGGGAAGAGCAGGGAGCAGAGGAGGCAGCGGTGCAAAGGCCCTGAGGCACGGCCACTCACACAGAGTTGCAGAAGGAGGCCGGTGAGGCAAAGATGTCAAGATCAACCCGAGGGTCTAAGAGGCAGCAGGGGCAGAAGCGGAGGGCCGAGGCTGCAGAAGAAGCAGCTGTCCTGCTCCCAGGAAAGGGAGCTGGATGCTGAGGACCAGCCTCATCAGCCGGATATTCTAGAAGCGCTGGCTGCTGTGTGGAGAATCAGTCGTGTAGGGGCACAGCGGAAGGGAGAAGTCTTCGGGGTTGACAATGAATTTCCATTGCAGTCATTCAGAAAATGCAGCTCATTTCCTACTCTACTTATCAGACATGTCACATAAATACGCAATTTGAAAGTCAGAGAAGGCTGCCTAGGAAGTGACCCCAGGGCTTCAGTAGGATGAATCCACAATGAAAGAAGGGGTCATGTCTGGCACACAGAAGAAATGGCAAGTACAAAGGTCCAGGGCCACAGTGAGGGGAAAGGGGATAAGCCATGGGGGTCCTTAAGAAAGCAGGTGTCAGCCCAAGATGGCATAAGGGGCTCCCCCGTCACAGGGCAGGGTGTGGAGTTCATCCCCAAACTTGTCAGCAGCAGAAAATGGTTTTCAGATCATATTTTAGGAAGGACATTCAGGTAATAAAGGAACATTTATGCCAGCCACATGCCAGGCATGCTGCTAAGCAGTTGGGACCCGGAAATGAATAAAGCTGTTTTTTCCCCGAAGGAATTCAGAGTCTAGTAACGAGACACAACACACATGTCACCTGAAAAGCATAGCTGACCACCTGGAGGAGACCCCATGGTAGTGGAAGCATGCTTCTGACCTAAGGGTCTTAGCAGGGGTTTTAGAAAGTGGAATTCTTCAATCCACCCACCCATCCATCCATTCATCCATCCATCCACCCATCTATCCATCCATCCATCCATCCATCCATCCACCCACCCACCTGTACACCCATCCATCATCCGTTCATCACCTACCTTTCATCCATCTATCCAACCATCCATCCATCCATCCATCCATCCATCCACCTATCTATCCATCCACCTATCCATCCATCCATCCACCCACCCACCCACCTGTACACCTATCCATCATCCGTTCATCACCTACCTTTCATCCATCTATCCAACCATCCATCCATCCATCCGTCCATCCATCCATCCACCTATCTATCCATCCACCTATCCATCCATCCATCCACCCACCCACCCACCTGTACACCTATCCATCATCCGTTCATCACCTACCTTTCATCCATCTATCCAACCATCCATCCATCCATCCGTCCATCCATCCATCCACCTATCTATCCATCCACCTATCCATCCATCCATCCACCCACCCACCCACCTGTACACCTATCCATCATCCGTTCATCACCTACCTTTCATCCATCTATCCAACCATCCATCCATCCATCCGTCCATCCATCCATCCACCTATCTATCCATCCACCTATCCATCCATCCATCCACCCATCCACCCATCCACCCATCCATCCACCCATCCACCCATCCACGCATCCACACAACAGTTACCCATCTACCCATCCATTCAATCATTTATTTGATCACGTCTTTTCTTTACCAACTACATACCAGGCACTGGGGGTTCTTTAGGGAAAAAGACAGACAAGGCTGCATACCTCTCAATGGGCACCACATAGAGACCACCCTATGCAATTACTGGCCATTGAGGACCCTGCCAGACTCCAGGTTCCTTGCGAAACATCTTCCATGTCATTTTTAAGTCCTTAGTGTTGAGCAGAGTTTTATTCTATAAATAATGACAAGCCCATTTATTTGATAAATTATTCCCTTGATTCTTTGTGTTATATTTTTTCCTTCTTCAAAACATTCTTTGAGCCTTAAAATTTTTTAATGTTTAATAATGGAAGCAGGTGTCACAAAATAGCCTTCTAGTGACCATCTCTGAATCTTCCGCAGGAATGGCCTTTCTACCCTGTTCTCCATTTTTGAGGACTCTGCTGTACCAGGGCAAAGAATGTTTTATAAGAACTTCTTTTTTTAATATGCATGACAGCTGTGTGAGGTAGGAATTATTGTCCCTATTTAATAAATGAGGAGCCTGAGCTTCCGTACAGCTAAGCAACCTTGAGGACACAGCAAGTGATTTCTGGATCTGAAATGCAAAATCATGGCCAACCTCCTACTCAGAAATAGAGTGGAAATCTGCCATCACATTTACTTGAAGGCTCCAACGCTACCATTAAAAAGGTCTCAGTTGTGTCACTGATTTGTTCTAAACCGTGCATGCATCCCGTTCTTCCCCAACCGCTGTATACCTCTTTGCAATAGGTTTGTAAGACCTCCCAGGCTATGTGAGGGACTGCTCACCTTCTTGTTTGGTGTGCAAATATAGACCTAAGGAAAAAGCATTCCCGAATACCTTTGCGACTCACCTGAACCTGGTGAGAGATCCGATGACAGCAAAGTGCCCCTGGGCCATTTATGAGCAAACCTGAAGGGCATCTTACAAAGGCCTTTGAAACCATGACCTGGCTCCATTGTATTTATCCGGACCAACATAACCCATGTCTACCCCATCTTTTAATGAGTCTATTCTTCAAGATCTTCCCTGAGCAATATTATTTGCTTCTAAAACGTTCCTTCACCCATAAGTTGTAGGTGATCCTATGTCACATTTGAAAAGTCGGTGGCTAGAGCAGAGGCTCCCAACAATACACAGACCTTGTCCTGTCTTTCGAACAAAGTCGTGAGAACGGAGCCACCTGCCCGCTACCCGTCAAAACCGTGACCACCCACGACAGCTGCTGGGGGTGAGCGAGTTCACTGAGCCGTGCCGTTCTGATTTGGGTCCACCTGTTTGGGGTTTTCTTATAAACCGCACGTGCTTCTGCCCATAAATTTCAGGAATGCCGTGCTGGCTCCCAGACTTCCTGTGGGGGGCGGGGATAAAGAAGTTATACAGTTTCGTATCCGACCAAAGCTTTGTTCCCACAGCTGCAAATCCTCATCCGTTCCAATACCCACGGACCTCGTGGGTCCCATGAGTGCAGTTCCTATGACCGCTCGAGGTTCCCATAACCAGTGTTTAGTCCCATAACCAGTATTTAGTTACACGTGTAGAAAAGCAATCTCTTAAACTTTGAATATAAACGCTGCAGATGCACCATGGTAAGTGATACAGACTGCATGTCTGTACCCTGAACCAAGGAGGAAAATACAATCATTTTTAGGTAAGTCAGAGAAATATGCATTAAGTACAATAATTGCTTCAAAGCGATACGTAGACCATCTATTTTCAAGTGACATATTTAAATTAGGGGGCTTTTGGTTGGGGGGGTTTTGGTCCTCTTCACTGGGGAGAAACATCGTGATTTTTGGAAGAAAATCCAGAAAATATTTGAATTTGATCACTTGAATATTTGGAAACACTTCGTTATTTTGCTACTCAGGCTGAAAATGCTGCGCGTGTGTGCGTGTGTGTGCGTGTGTGCGCGTGTGTGCGTGTGTGTGCGCGTGTGCTTATTGGGAGGAATGATGTTATGTTTCGCAGAATTCAAGACAGGAAAGAATGATAATTCTCAGAAGATTATCCCTGAAATATTATAGGTTAGCATTTTTATTGTGTTGTATTCATGATTCATAGAACTTTCAAACTGAAAGGCGTTCATATTTCATTTTTCGGTCAAGACGGAGAGTCAAGATTCCCCTAAGCAACGCCCACAAAGAGACGCTTCCAGTGCCCATCTGGCCACGCCGACAGAGGAGAAACAGCTGTCCCTTGGATTGAATTCCCAGCGAGTCCCCCGGCCACACCCAAGCAGAGGCGGAGGGCAAGGGCCCCGTCCTGCCGTCTGCGGAGGTCAGCCTGGTGGGGAGCAGGGCCGGAGGGGCTGGTGGAGAACATTCAGCACAAGCCAGATGTCCCTAAAGCTATGGGATGTGAAGGATTAGACAGTTCCTGGAATTCTCCTTCAGAACTCATTCTCAGTTAAAGGGGCTGAGGCCGAGGGGAGGGACGCCACTTCCTCAGGACCACCCAGAGAGCCAGGGGACCCAGGCGGGCAGCTTTGAGACTCCTTTTGTGCTGTAGGTGGGCCTGTTTGGCTTTCTCTTAGGACAGGGGTGATGGTCTGTTGAGACAGAGGACCGTGACATGCCACCGCATGTAGCTGACCCCGAATTTGGGCCTCAGGAGCCTCGGGAGTTATCCAGTGGAGCTAAACAGCCCCAGACTTCCAGCCAGCTCCGAAGGCGGCTGTCTCGATCGGAGGGGCAACAAGACAATCAGTTAAAAAAAAAAAAAAGTGACTCTTTTAAAAGAGCCGAAGTTAAAATGTCTTTAATCTTTCTTCATTTGGAAATTGAAAAAATACAGTGAAAAGAATGATAAATTTGCAAAATGCATTTTTATGAAAACTAAATACAAAAATTCAATTTAAAAATATTGTGTAAAATGTATTAGCTGTGTTTTATAGACATAGGCTCAGAGATTCATTCCGCTCGGTAATTATTTCTAAGTGCATGTCAGAGTGGAAAACAGAATGCTTTGTTGTTTACAAACCCATCCCTTGGAAAGCATCGAGGGGCCCCGAGCAAAAACCCAAGAGCCCAACAACACATGATGAGGAAACAGAGCAGATATAACCCTTAGGAATGGTGCAGCAAAGACAGACGAATGTTCTTATTTTTTACTTTTTTTAAAGATTTTATTTATTTATTTGACAGAGAGAGAGACAGACAGCGAGAGAGGGAACACAAGCAGGGGGAGTGGGAGAGGAAGAAGCAGGCTCCCAGCAGAGGAGCCCGATGTGGGGCTCGATCCCAGAACGCCGGGATCACGCCCTGAGCCGAAGGCAGATGCTTAATGACCAAGCCACCCAGGCACCCCAGACGAATGTTCTTAAAAGCCATTTTTCGTGTCCTGAGAAATGCAGCTGTGATGAAATACAAATGAACAGAGTTCAAACCATTAAAGATAAAATTTGCACGTCAAGACAAACAAAGGAATCCCACCAATGTGTGACTGGTGTGATTATAGAGTAAACTGTACGGTGGGATGGGGGAGATGGAAGATACAATTCAAGAACATTTTCCAGAAACAAAATGAGCGGAATCGCACCATGAAAACAACATTCTGGGTCTCAGGAAGAGGGCAAAGCGTCCTTATAAATACAGCAATGAGCTGAACTGGACTCGAAGATAAAAGTGAACATTTGGGGCGTGTAAGCGAGGGACTCCGATTGCCGGCAGGGGAGGACAGTGGAGAAATGCTCCAGCACCATCCCAGCGAGAGACAGAAATTGAAATGTAGCGGTAAAGCTAAACTGAAATATCATTGCTTTCTAAAAGGGAAACACGCAGATCATTTTCATCCAGGAATTCCATTTCTAAAAATTAACCCGCATGTGAGCAGTCAAGTGTCTACACTGGTACATGACAGCCCCTATTTTTTGTTCACAACCACAAAATAGGAAACAACCTAAATATTTACCAAAGAAAAAGAATTAAATCAAGGATGATCGGTTTATAGGAAGGAGTTCTAAAAAGCCATCAAACAGAATGCTGCTGATCCATGACTGAGGTTAGTAGAAAAAGCGAGACAGTGTGTTTGCTGCTTATGTGTTATCTGCACACATTCCCACGCACGGGAGCACACGTAAGTGTTAGCAGACACACATGAGCCACGGAATGGTCCTGGGGTGATGCACAGGAAGCCGATAATGGAGACGGTCCCCAGAAAGGGGGCAGCTTGGGGGGACAATGGTGGAAGCGAACACACACTCCATCTTTGGGATGTTGTGCCACGCACATGTGTGACAGACGGTGACGCAGAAACACGGCATGGCTTGTCAGTAGAATGAAGCATCTCTGGTTTACAAAAATTTAACATCCTAGGTAGAATGAGCCAGGAAGATTGATCGCCACCAGCAGTGACACCAGCCCTAGGATAACCGCTCTGGCCTCCAACATCCCCTCTGAGCTCAGGTCGCTGGGATCTGGTGTGAAGAATCTCGGGGCACAAGCCCCTGCCCACGACTCCATCCCATGGGTACTGCACTGCTCTGCTTTGTGGAATTTCTCACCAGGAATCCTGGGCCACTTGCCAGGAGGAGCTTACTGACCCTCTTTTACTCAAGGGTGACGTCACCCAGGAAGATGAGGAGGCAGCAGGACATCTCCCCACTGCACCACTGAGGCCAGCCCGCATAGCTGGTGAAACCCGCTAACCTGTTGCCCAGAGCCCCGCAGCTCCAGGGGCAGGTGAGCGTGCCCCTGGGCACGATCCTGGGAGGTCGAGCCCTAAAAGGCCCCACGTCGCCAGCTCTCCTCCTTGGGTTGAGCAGTGGCAGGCAGTGCTAGTAGAAGGGAGGTGACGTGTCACCGTCCAGCGTGACGGGGGTAGTAATTCACCCCAGGGGAGCACTTTCAGCTCTGTGACTAAGCCAAGTCAGCAAAGCTGCCGGTTCCCTGACAGGCAGCTGACAGGTAGCTGTGGTCTAGAGCACATGACCTGCAAGGGATCCCCTGCCCTCCATACTGGGACGGGTCAGGTCGGGAGATCAGAGACATGATGGCCATGTCACACTGTGGAGCTGCCATTTCAGAGCACCCAGTGATGTGCCTCCGGGCACACTCCCTGGAAGAGAGGAGCGTCAAGTCCTTGGGTTCGAAGCAGAAGAGAGAAGGTAAAACAAGACTGGACACCAAGAGTAGCTGATAATGGCCAAGTATTTAGGGGAGATGCATTGTTTTGTTTGTTAAGATTTTATTTATTCATTTAAGGGAGAGAGAGAGCATGAGTGGGTGGAGGGCCAGAGGGAGAGGGAGAAGCAGACTCCCCACGGAGCAGGAAACCTGATGCAGGACTCGATCCCAGGACCCTGAGATCATGACCTGAGCTGAAAGCAGACACTTGACCAACTGAGCCACCCAGGCGCCCCCGGGAAGATACAACGTTGCAATAGAAGAGTCATCGAAAATCTAAAATGTGTTAAAAACAAACAACCTTTGCTTATGATTAAGTCTGAGTGGTGTGTGGTTAAGATTGATCCAGATACATAAAGTGTGTATTGTCAAAAAAAAAAATTCTGGTAGCTTAAATCTGGCATGGCTCCAGCCTCTTGGGTGCTGTTGAGGGTAACTCTTGCTTGCAGAGGGCATATTGGAAAGAGGCAGACTCCCCACAGATCAATGTTGGGGGGGAGGGGTTGCTGTGAATAAAATGTCACTAACACAAGACATCCAGTGAATCAATCCAAATGGGTAATGCTGTTAGTTGTCATAAAGACACCAATTCGCTACATGCCTTCCAGAGTGGCTGAAAGTCACAGTATTTGCCGTGTTGAGCGTCGGTGAAGTCTGGTGGGAACAGAAACTGGTCCAACCCCTTTGCACAAGTCTGGTAATTTGTTCTACAGTTAAGCACATAATTTCCCTGTGACCTGGCAGCTCTACTCAGGGTTTATCCAAGTGAAATGAAAAAGACACACACATCCTTGGAAAGTCTTGCACATCACTCTTCAAATTCAAAACTAACTTCTTCAGGATAGTAAAGGATGAAAACCAAAGATACCACAGGCAGGAACTGTAAGAAGGGTTTACTTATAACATCTCCAGTCTCCATTCCTGGCACCGTAGTGGGACAGACACGAGGGCCCGCCTTCCTTGCCAGTTGTCATCAGGCTTTTAGGGTCACGTGTAGGCAAGCTGCTGCTGGGACATGCCAGGACAGCCTGTCTATTAGCATTCCGATGGAAGCGTTGCCCCAAAGGTCAAGAGGAAATAGAAAATTGCAAAGGTTGACGATCATGACAATTTTTCATTGTGCACGCTTGCACACACATGCACGTGAGTATGTATACACACTGAAGCCTTGTTTCTAGGGTCAAACATTTAGGTTGAAACACTGGACGCAGTGCTAAGTGTCTGTAAACAGGCAAGGAGATAAACAGTCTGTTCCCTGTCTCCACAAGTCAATACTGCTCAGCAGGGACAAGAAGCCAGGGCGCATGCTCTGACACGATGAGTCTCTACAACATTAGCCTGAGCAAGGGACGCGGTTGAGTTTTTGTCACTTATTTGTTGGTTGGTTGGTTGGTTGGTTGACCCAAGAGGACACAAGTGGTTTCCAGGTTAGGGATACACCTGCAACTACGTCCAGGTCCCCAGACCCCAACCACCCACAGGCTGATGTTGTGAGAGCAGGTGACACCTGGGCAGGCAGCAAGGTTGTGCCAGATTTGGGAGCTCACGTGGGTCTGGGGGCACAGCTGCCCATCCTCCCTTCTGGAGAAGGAGAGAAACCTTGCCTTTCTGGTGAAGCCAGGTCCTGTGTCAGGATGGAGGGGAAAGCGCTCAGCCTCTCACCCTCTAAGAATGTAAGCTGGTGGCTCTGGGGAGAAACGGTAACCATCTCTGGAGAAATGAGAGTCTCTAACTTCCCTGGGGTGCTTACCATCAGCCAGCCTATGCCCCCATTGCCAGGATGTTTCCTTCAAAAGCCCTGACCTCGTGAAAACATGAAAATACTCACAGAGCACGGTTTCCCGACAGAAGCCAGCCAGGAGAGGCTCCATGTGGCGTAATTCCATTTTTATGAAATGGAAAACATCCCAAGCAATGTGCGGTGACAGAATCCAATCAGTGGTTGTCTGGCACTTGGACCAGGTGGATCACCGACTGCCGGAGGCACAGGCAAGCTTTGGGGTGGTGGAAATGTTCTGTCTTGATTTGGGTAGTGGTCTTATCCCCGTAGCGTTTGTCAAACCTCATCGCACTGAACGCTTGAAATCGGGGCATTTCTATTCCTGCTGGACCTCAGTCCTGGTCTTCCAGCCACCCTCTCTCGTCCTCCTTCCACTAACACGTGTGCGTGATTCACGCGCCCAGCCTTTCAATATACACAGCAGATACTTGTATCGCACGGCCACCAAAGCCCGGAGCCGCTGGCTTCCCATCGACCACAGAATCAAGTCTCATCCTTCTGATGTCACATGCTCTCTGCAGCAGCGGGGGGGGGGGGGGGGG
>NW_024425563.1:95023744-95033761 GCF_017311325.1 Ursus maritimus | reverse complement strand
GACAGCCTGTCTATTAGCATTCCGATGGAAGCGTTGCCCCAAAGGTCAAGAGGAAATAGAAAATTGCAAAGGTTGACGATCATGACAATTTTTCATTGTGCACGCTTGCACACACATGCACGTGAGTATGTATACACACTGAAGCCTTGTTTCTAGGGTCAAACATTTAGGTTGAAACACTGGACGCAGTGCTAAGTGTCTGTAAACAGGCAAGGAGATAAACAGTCTGTTCCCTGTCTCCACAAGTCAATACTGCTCAGCAGGGACAAGAAGCCAGGGCGCATGCTCTGACACGATGAGTCTCTACAACATTAGCCTGAGCAAGGGACGCGGTTGAGTTTTTGTCACTTATTTGTTGGTTGGTTGGTTGGTTGGTTGACCCAAGAGGACACAAGTGGTTTCCAGGTTAGGGATACACCTGCAACTACGTCCAGGTCCCCAGACCCCAACCACCCACAGGCTGATGTTGTGAGAGCAGGTGACACCTGGGCAGGCAGCAAGGTTGTGCCAGATTTGGGAGCTCACGTGGGTCTGGGGGCACAGCTGCCCATCCTCCCTTCTGGAGAAGGAGAGAAACCTTGCCTTTCTGGTGAAGCCAGGTCCTGTGTCAGGATGGAGGGGAAAGCGCTCAGCCTCTCACCCTCTAAGAATGTAAGCTGGTGGCTCTGGGGAGAAACGGTAACCATCTCTGGAGAAATGAGAGTCTCTAACTTCCCTGGGGTGCTTACCATCAGCCAGCCTATGCCCCCATTGCCAGGATGTTTCCTTCAAAAGCCCTGACCTCGTGAAAACATGAAAATACTCACAGAGCACGGTTTCCCGACAGAAGCCAGCCAGGAGAGGCTCCATGTGGCGTAATTCCATTTTTATGAAATGGAAAACATCCCAAGCAATGTGCGGTGACAGAATCCAATCAGTGGTTGTCTGGCACTTGGACCAGGTGGATCACCGACTGCCGGAGGCACAGGCAAGCTTTGGGGTGGTGGAAATGTTCTGTCTTGATTTGGGTAGTGGTCTTATCCCCGTAGCGTTTGTCAAACCTCATCGCACTGAACGCTTGAAATCGGGGCATTTCTATTCCTGCTGGACCTCAGTCCTGGTCTTCCAGCCACCCTCTCTCGTCCTCCTTCCACTAACACGTGTGCGTGATTCACGCGCCCAGCCTTTCAATATACACAGCAGATACTTGTATCGCACGGCCACCAAAGCCCGGAGCCGCTGGCTTCCCATCGACCACAGAATCAAGTCTCATCCTTCTGATGTCACATGCTCTCTGCAGCAGCGGGGGGGGNGGGGGATTACGTCACACCACCACGTCGGGGCTGGTTCTAGAGTCCCTGCCACCCCATCCACAGGCGCCAGAGAGTGAAAATCCTATCCCCCAGGGCAGAGCGATGCATCCGAGTAAAATGTCTTTTAAATAAATATTTCTTTACGTTATAAACATAATATAGTGTCTTTCAGGAACATTTAGAAGATATATTAAAAAAAGGAAGAGGCAACAAATACCAGCCGTAGTCTATTCTCACATTTTCAGATATCAATTTCTGCTGAAGGACCCGTGATTTTCCCCTGGTTTCCCCTCACCCCCGACTTCTGCGGGGAGGCTTTCTTTCTCCGCTCTGCAGGCTCTGTGCCCCACAAGCCCAGGGAGAGTCACAGTCTTTGTGTCAGCCATCGACATCATCTACGGCGCTCACCTGGCGAAAAGGGGTGTTGAGTTAGAGTCTCGTCATCTCGCATTTCACGTGGAAATGACAGGATCCAGACACAATCCACCTTGATAATTTCCTTCCATTATTCAGTCTGGAAAGACCCTGCTCGCTCCAGCTGCCTCCCGCTCATACTCGTGCCCATCAACACTGTCTTCTCTTGTTAGCAGGACGCTAGAGTTGGTATTGATTTATCCCGCAGACACACAGAGCTCCTTCTGAGATGGTCACAAGGAAATAGAAGGAATCGGGTACAAGTGCGGTCCGTGTGCATGACACGCAGATACAAGGCAGAAAAGAACAGAGGGCTTAAGAGTGGGTGGAAAACAACCCTGAAGCCGTGCGTGTCCTCTGGGGTGGAGGATTCCAGCGAGTGCGTGGCAGATGGCGGGAGCCAGGCTTCTCGCTGTTGCCGTGGGGACATCAGATGAGCACTGGAGTGGGAGCCAGATGGCCCAGGTGGGCATGGAGGAGGGCTGGAGCCCCAGGGATGAGCCCCTGAGAAGCTGAGTGTCGATGCCTGTGGACACGCACAGATTCACCAAGAAATGCCCACGCATTGCCTGGCGGTGAGCTGAGAGAGACTGTTGGCCAGGGGAGTGCACTCCGGTGGCGGCGAGCGCCCTGGCGCCCGGATTGGGATTCAACACAATTCCCCGAGGAAAGGATCCAAGACTCCCTGGAGAAATGGCTGGTCCCAAGGCAGGAGATGCAGGCGTTGAGCCGGGACCATGGCATAGTCCTGGAAAGTGGGGATGTGTTCGAACTCGAGAACGGGGGCAGCAAACATTATGGGCGCTCCGTCCAAAGGGCACAGATGCCAGCCGAGGACGTGCCAAAGGCCAACGCTGAAAACGTTTGAGCAGCTAAGTGGAGTAGTATTGGATTAGAACCCAAAATACAAGATGAGTAAGTATGAACTGGTACTGATGACAATAAAAGACTGAATGCGTACGTAGGCACCTGAGGGGCTCAGTGGCTTGAGTCCTAGGAGGGAGGACAAGGGGTGGAGGCAGGAGGAGGGGAGGGACTCCAGTGGTTATGAGGGCAGCTGTGCTTCCAGCAAGCCCGGACATCTGAATACTGATGACCATTTTAAGTCTGCTCATGGGAAAAGGATGAATGAGAGTCTGTGCAGCTTTAAAAACCAGCTTACAAGAGGGCATCGTGAGCCGAAGCGTGAACACGGAAGGAATCTCCAAGCCTGATGGGAAAATCCATTTCCTTCCACAGCCCAGGCTCTTCGCCAGGCCCATCTCGGGTGCAAACCCACCTGCCCCGGGAGAGGGCGTGTTTGGGGCACGTGGACCGAAATGTGGACCAGGCTGCTCCTTTCTGGGGTCTCGGGGCCCACGAGGAGCAGGCCTTCAGCAGGACATTCTCCGGCAGGGGAAATCCGACACAGAGCTCACGTCAGGCCTCCCGTTGGGGCAAAGCCATTGGCAGGGAGGCAGAGAGGGAAAGGGGCAGCCTGCGGCTCCAGCTGCCCTCACGCCCAGCGGCTGCACCCCTACAGAACTGCCCCCAGGCCCCACCTGGCTTCTGCAGGGAGACAGCAGGAGAGCACAGATCTGCCAGCGGAAATCTCTGGTTTGAAATCCAATCCAAAATCCGACAAGATTCTGCATCCTTCAGCAAGCCTCCAGGCCCTGGACGTGGTGCCACCTGTCCCCCGAGGCCACCTGGAGCCCCCCTCCCACTGCTGTCTACAGCCCAGTGCAAGTCAGGCTCCACCCTGCTCAGACCCATGGGCACAGCATCCTGCAGGGGCGGGGGAGAGGGGCATACCTGCATCAGGACAGTCGGATGGACACCGAGGCCCTACCCCTTGCTCTGGTGTATGCGGCTCACCCAGGAGATTGTCCTGGGTTCTCCTCCGGAGGGCCGGTGACACGTACAGCGACAAGCCGGCCACACGAGGGAACTGAGCAGCAGCCTGGCCTGTGTGACCACACTGGGGAGAGAGGACTGGCCTGCGAACACCAGCCCTGCAGGGTTTCCCGACAGGCAAACATGCTTCTGGGGTCCCACGCAACTAAGACGTAGGATTTATAAGTTCCCCATGTAAACCATATCCCCCTGTGGTCCCCCAGATGAGTCAGGTTCCATTCTTGTGTATCTCTGTGGACCCCATGCTTTTGTCCATGGCATGTTGTAAAAATGTGACAGAATGCTTATCAGTGGAATTGTTTTACTATATATAACTACGCTCGATGGGAAACTTTCAGCCCATCACAAAGTAGGTGTTCAACAAATAAATATTTGCTGAGCGAATGAACAAACACTGAGCACTTTTGTATTATCCCGTTGAGCTGGTTTAGGGCCTGGAGAGGTGGTCGTCAGTATCCTCCTTACTCCAGACAAGTGAGCAAGATGAATTGTGTAACTTACCAAAGTCCCAGAGTGAAACAACGTTAGTGCCACTATTTCGACCCAAGACGGCCTTCAATAAGCTGAGATGACACTGGTGACAACCAGACCTCAGACGATGCCTCGGTACTCTGAGGCTCACTGGGCACAGGAGACCAGGACCCAGAAGGGAAGTCCGTACCTCCATCTGGCCTTGGAAGATGGATAAGATCTAGTTGGCAGGAGGAAAGGGGCATGAACGTCATAAACAAAAGCACTGAGGAGCCCACGGAGCCCGCGGAAAAGCAGAAAGATGCGCTGTGGGCTCCTAGGCACTGGGTGGGCAAGGAGGGTGCAGAGCAGGACCCAGCGCTCCCACTGAGGGGATTCTGTCCCTGGGAGAGGATCTGGATCCATGCTGCAGGCGGACGGGAGGGCGGGAGGCACAAGTGGAGAGACTGGGGCTTATAAGCACGGCAGGGGTGTGACCAGTGTGTCCTGGATTTGGGAACAGTGACCCCAGCAGCCAGGACAGGGGACGGTGGGCAGGCTGCCTCTTGAGGCAGAAGAACAGCCAGACGGTCCGGTGACAGCCCCAGGCCCAAGGGCACATCTGACACCAGACGGGAGCAGCCTGGGAGGAAGCGGTGTCCTCCCAGCTGGGGCCAGCGGCGGCCGTGGTCGTCAAGGGGAGGTGGGCTCCCAGGAAGGAGAGGACCAGACCCCGCCGGGAGGTGGAAGGGCTCTGCAGTGTGATCGGGTCTGAGGGGCCCTGGCAAGCAGAGGCCAGCTGGCCCAGCCCGTCAGGTGCATGGTGGGATCTCTGGAACTCCTCCAGTGGCAGGGCTGGAGCCGCCTTGTGCAATGGATACAGTGAACGGCATAGAGAGAACAGTCGCAGCCAGTGCTGGTCCCCAAGCGAAGACGCTTGTGTAGCTGACGAGCGGCGTGTTCTCCCCGTGCTTCCTTGGGCGCCCCAGGAACTGGAAGACACACTCCATCTACATGTACTCCTCGGGCGTCCAGCGTACAGAGCTAAGAACAGCAACCCGCTCTCACTGAGCACCTGCCGGTCCCAGGGAATGCGCTGGGAGGCTGGGGAGGGGGCATTACTCTGTGCAAAATGTATTTAACGTGTCTTCTTATCAGTCAGGAGAGTTTGGGGTCCAAGGAACTTTGTCCGGTCCCCCAGGGTCCCCGTCCCCGCCACCAGCTCTGCCCTCCGCTGGTGTCTGCAGTGAATCTCAGAATCCTTCTGGACCCACCTGAATTCTTTAAACCAACAATCCATCCACAGGCCTGATTGTGGGGCATCAATGACAAGAGGCAACAGGATTATAAAGACAAAGGAAGTGCTGGATGTTTCTACCAACATTACAAGTCTTGGGGGAGAAACAATAGGCTCAGGTCAACCTAGTGTGTGTTCAAGGCATGTTGCAGGCTCCAACCAGTCTCCACGGCAAGTTTACAGAGGTGCTGTCTCTCGCAGCTCCCAGGTGCCCGGCACCAAAATCCAGACCCGGGATTTTATCATAGTTAACATCATTGCTACAAAGATATCTGAATGCACACACCTGGCAGGTACCCTACGCCGAGATCAGGGACCTAACAGAGACATCGGGTGCTTGACACGAAGACTGTCTCTAATTTTTTGTTGACGTAAAATTTATGTTTTTTGAAATGCACAGATCTTAGCCATTCAATGAGATGAATTTGGGTCGATGTATACACTTGTGTAACCCGCGTTCCAATCAAGACATGAAATGGTCTGTGTCATCCCAAGGGCCCTTCTAATCAATTCCCACCTCCCACGGCCAACAAGTAGTCTGGAATCCATGGCCATAGATTTGCTTTTCTTGTTGACACGTGCACACGTGCGATCACGAAGTCGGGCCTCTTCCGCTGGGGGAGGTTTGGATCAGGACAAATGGCACCCTAGGGTAGACATAGGCCACAATTGTTCTGTTTTCTTACTGATGAACTTTTGGGTGCTTCCAATTTGGGGGCCAGGATGAATAAAGCTGCTTTGAGTGCTCTCGTGCAACACGTTTTGAGAATACATGTTTTCACTCCTCTTAGGAAAAATAGCTGAGCTCCGAGGGGTTGGACCGCAAAGTAGCCATGTATGTAACTTTACAAGAAACCACCAGACCTTGTCCCAGAAGGGACATGCATTGCACGTTCTTATCAACCACGCGTGGGAGCGGTTGATAAGAACCACTTAGTGGTTGATAAGAACGCACCAAAAAGATGCGTCTGTTTAATTTTAGCCCTTGTAAGGGGTGCAAAGCGTCACCTCACTGCGGTTCTCTTGTGCTTTGCTCTGGTTACGAATGACGTCAGGAGATTCTCCGCGTGCTCACGATCGCTCTTGTGCGGTAGCCGTTCAAATAGTTTGCCCGTGTTCCATGAGATTGTTGTTTGCTTCTTGTTGAGTCAGAGAAAGTAGCCACATTCTGGATACAATGCCATGGAAGCTTTGGACACTCATTTTATTAATTGTGTCGTTTCAAGAGGAGGTAGTTTTCCGTTTGCTGAAGCCCAAGGCTTTTTTCTTCTCCTCGCAGAGTTTGCGATGTGCTGTCCTCTGGAAGAAGTCTCTCTCCACCACAGGATCACAAAGATTTTCTCCCATTTCTTTGGAAAGGTGTATAGTTTTGGCTTTTACATTTAGGTCTGTTGCCCACTCGCTGAAAAGAACATCCTTCTCCCACTGGGTCCCTGTGGCACCTTTGATGAAATGCAGTTGTCCTTGTGCGTGAGTGTCCAGCTTCTCTCGTCTGTTCCATTAACGCCTAAATCTACCCTTGCCGGTCCTTCCATACGGTCCCGACTGAACGCTGCTGTGCTTCTCCCGATGCTGTCCTAGCAGAACCAGTCAGCAAGTGTCTGCTCCTCTCCCATTAGAGGGAATCACCGCCATTCTTCCGCACGCTTGGTGAAATTCGCCATGGAGTCATCTGGAAGAATGTCTCCTTTTGTGGAATGTTTTTCACCATGACCCAGTCCCTTTCACAGACGTGAGGACGGTCAGAGTATCTGGTTCTGCTTGAGTTAATTTTGGTCGTGTCGTTCTTGCAAGGGGTCAGCACGTAATGTGTAAGTCACCCGATTTACGGCAGGTGGGTCAGTAGTGATGACCCCACCCTAATCCCTGATGTTGGGAATGCGTGTATTCTCGCTTCCTGTTTGGTTGTTCTGGTGAGAGGTTTATCGCTTCGAATGATCTTTTCAAAGAACTTATTTTTAGTTTTATTGCATTTTTCTGTGTTCCTATTTTCAACTTCATAAATTTCTGCTCGAATTTCCATGATCTCCTTTCTTCTGCTTGCCATAGGTTCAATTTATTCTTCATTCTCTAGTTCCTGAAGGCGAATCAATCTACAAATTTCTGCTTTTCCAATGTATGTATTTAATACTATCTAATATCTACATTATACGTACGCTACATACACATATACAATGGATACACAATATATAATATACGCATTAATATATTTTCCCCTCTTTAGCATTGCATTAGCTGCATTCCACACATTTCGATAAGTCATATTTTTATTTTTAGTTAGTTATAAATATTTTAAATTTCTTTTTAGACTTCCTTGATTATGAGCTATTTTAAACTGTGTTGCTTAATTTCCAAAAAGGAATTTTCCAGCTAGCTTTCTGTTATTAGCTTTTGGTTAAGCTTCTGTTGTGTTCTGAGAACACACATCATATGATTTCTACTCTTAAATTTGCTGACTTGTGTTTCACCGTCCGGAGTGCGGCCCATCTTGGTGAGGGTTCAACACGTGCCTGAGAAGAGTGTGAGTTCTCTAAGTGTGAACTCTCAGGTCAGTGTTTCAAGCCAGCAGTTACCTTTCCTGGTTCAGGGTGAGTTTCCTTTTTTTTTTTTTTTTTTTTTTTTTTTTTAAGATTCTACTTATTTATTTATTTGACAGAGAGAGAGCACAAGCAGGGGGAATGGCAGAGGGAGAAGCAGACTCCCGCTGAGCAAGGAGCCCGATGCAGGGCTTGATCCCAGGACCCTGGGATCATGACCTAAGCCGAAGGCAGATGCTTCACTGACTGAGCCACCCAGGCGCCCGTAGGTGAATTCCATTGTCACCAAGTTATATTTGTAGAGTTCCACTGAGGTCCTGTAGGAAAGACTCACGAATCTCCTATTGCCAAAGTTGAGACAATTTGACCACCAATAAGAAAAAAAAAATACTGAAACGGATAGAAATATATTGACTATGTTTAAACTCATGCAATCTTAATGATGTTTTGAAAGCAAAACCTTCATTGGTCACCTTTGGATGATACGAAAGAGCCAACTCATTATTTAAACATCAAAACGTTCCGGGAAAAATCCGCAATTTATCTTGCTTTTCCCAGGTAAACTCATCTCAGGGTAACGAAATCTATGGCAGTAAGATTATGTTTAGAATATCTCAGCTAAGAAAGAAAAAGGAACAAAGAAGGAGAAGGTCACCATCCCTCTGTCTTCCGAAATGAAAGACGTACGTGCCGACCGTCCACACCGCTCACTTCACAACCACCTCATGGGTGCCCCTGAAACCGCGTCACAAGATTCTCCCACAAAAGCAAATGCGAATCTGACAAAGCTTCTGTGGTTAACCACAGCCACGCAGGAGATACAGGGGACAAAAGGAGCATGTCCAGTTACACCAGGCACAGTCAGCAGACCCAGCCTGGGAAAATCTACAGGACAAAGAAAGGATCTAGTTTCTTTATCATGTAATTTGCAAAAAGAAGAAGGAGGAGGGGGAGGAGGGGCAGGAGGGGAAAGGGGAGGGAGAAGGAGGAGGGGAAGCAGTAGGGGGAGGAGGAGAGGGAAGGAATATTGTTCCCCTTTTCAGGAATGCTGAGAATTAAGGAGCCACAGATCAGGCGTCTGCTCAAATACACATTCTTTGCAAGTTGAATATTGTTTCCTAAAATTTCAAATAAATGAGTTATCCTCGTGGCTAATCACCCCATCGGCCGGATCATGTGAGATCTGGGGCTAAGTCTTCAAATGTTTCTCTCCCCTGAGCTCCCCCTAAGCATGTCCATGTGTAACACAGATGTGCGGAGAGCCGAGGGGTCCACGGTTAGGCAAAATGACAGTCCCACAGGAGAAGGACCAGCATCAACTCCACACACCCCACACACCACGGCTCCTGTCGGGGGGGCGGGGGACACAATCGCTGCCTGGTTTTCAGTGACACAGGCGGACTCAGGGTCAGTCTTGTGGCTGCAGAGGGTGGAGTGTAAGTGACAAATGTCACCCCCAGGGGGCCCCAAGCCAGAGCCTTGGGGTGAAGCAGTAAGGGGGCAGGGCGACGGGGACACCTGTGGGCTGCCCTCTGTGGGGGGGCAGGGTGACGGGGACACTGGTTGCTGCACAAGCAAACCCAAGCTTCTGTCCAAAGCAGCTTTCACAAAGTTATGACCAGGGAATAATCGCTAAACATACCAACATTGCTTCCTAAAATACAGGATTTTACACCTCTGACCCATTCCATGAAATAGATAAATATTGATTCTCTAAGAAAAATTGAGAAAATGTCTGTGACATAAAATCATTATAATAGTTCTCACTAACTCCAGTCTGATTCGTCCCGTGAAGGCCAACAGGGAGGACTGGGACTGAGCCCCACGGGGTGTGCAGACAGAGCACGGTCACTGCCTCAGAGAAACTTCTGATCGATCATATGACCAACAGGTGTTTTATTGCTGTCCAAGGTATAAAATAACTTTCATCCCAAAGAATTGCCATTTAACTCTCGACTGATAGATCCATACAGGTTTATCCAGCTCTACCAGGAATACAAATTAGCACGAAGGGATGAGCCATTTACACGGGACTGAAGGAAAACATGCAGCACTTGATATGTTACTTGGGAGAGAAGCAGCTTGTCCCAGTGACGATGCATGATGTCAGCTGTAAGAATATGATGACTCT
>NW_024425563.1:95008075-95023735 GCF_017311325.1 Ursus maritimus | reverse complement strand
GTCATGGGCACGGAGGGGTGAAGTACCGGACACCAGGGTCCCCTGGTCCCGCCAGGCTGCTGTGCCCAGGGACACTCGGGGAGCCTGCAAGGAGTTCAGGGGGTCAGGCCGTCTTCACAGTAACAAAGAGCCAGACTTAGCCTTTTCCAATCCTGTCCTCTGGGGGGTACCTTGGAGGTTCCCACAGGCTCCCTGACCTACAACATTACAAAAGACTGAACGCAGGCATGGGTGTGAGAGTCTGTCTTCTATGGAGCCAGACTTTAAAGAAATGGGCTGGCAGAGATAGAACACAAAGACCTGTCTGTCATTCCTTCTTTAGAAAATGCATTTTTATTAAAAGTATGTTGTGCATGTACACATAAAGCGTGTATTGTTTCTCTTAATTAATAATTTAAGATCTCAGTGTTGATTTCTGCACTGGTAAATATCAGCAGACGTAAGCCACAGAAGCCAAACTCTCTGGTGTCCTCAATAATTTTTAGGAGCATGGAGGGATTCTGAGGCCCTGAATCATCATGAGCTGCGGCTCTGTGGGAGAAGAGGCTGCTGCCCCGCACGGGATGGGAGCACTCACCCACGCCGGATGGGAGCACTCTCCCGTTCCAGATGGGAGCACTCGCCCATGCCAGAGGTGAGTTTTATGGGAGCACTCACCCACTCCAGATGGGAGTGCTTGCCCAACCAGGATAGGAGCACTCACTCGCTCCGGAGGCAGCAGGCATCCTCAGGCCGCCCTAACTCATGGAGACAGCTTTCCTTTCCAGCTGAGAACAAAGCAGGACACGCTGTTCTGTCATCAAGCAGGCAGGTAGGATGGTATTAACAGCTCACATTCCCGTCCACACTGTCTCGACTTTCCTGCTGGAACATTTTCTGTCTTCACCGCAAGATGGGAGGCTGAGCACCCCGAGTGTGTTCTTTCTCTCGTCTTTCCCTTGACGGGAAGGCGGATGCATGCACACACGAAGAATATTGAGATGTATGCTGATGTGTGCATTTAAACTGACACATATCAGTACATGCAAACTAATCCAAAAGGCTGAACAGCATTTACTTTTGGGGAAAGAGAGTGTGGTTTAAGACAGAAGTCTTCAATGTGGGGGACAAATTTAAAATGTACAGTTCACATTTTCTAAACATGTAGAAGCCATGCCAAACCCGTTTATCTGGGCACTGAAATTCTGGATGCATGTGTTAATAATTTTTAAAAGAATATATTTTTATTTGTAACAAAGTTACATGTTTCCAGTCTTACAAAGTAACTCCAGGGTTCCAATTTGCTATACAGAAAGCTTAAAAGTTGCATTAGTCAAGAATATTCTAATTCCCTTGCCAACTGTTAGTGAATTTTTTTTTCTTTAACGTCAGAACTTTGCCTTTTAAGGGCAAGGACAGGATTTTTTAAATCACGTTTGTAGGCTCCACACTGCTCAAAGAATGTTAGTAAAATTAATGAATATGAACATAAAAAGTTTATTTTTTTTAAAGATTTTCTTTATTTATTTGAGAGAGAGCATAAGCGGGGTAAGGAGCAGAGGGAGAAGCAGACTCAAGCGGGTGAGGGGCAAAGAGTGAGGAAGAAGCAGACTCCCCACTGAGCAGAGAGCCCCGACTCAGAGATCCATCCCGGGACTCTGGGATCGTGACCCGAGCTGAAGGCAGACACTTAACTGACTGAGCCACCCAGGTGCCCCTGAACATAAAAAGTTCAAAGACAGAAATAACCCAGGAAAGACCAGCCCCGCACCCACCCTGGGTGCCTGGTCATGTAAACAATCTCAGTAAATTACGGGCTGTAGCAGGTTTTATGATGACGGACCAAGATCAATTCAGCGAAGTAGAGAGAGGAAGAACTCCCTTTGATTTATGAATAAACCCTTTAAAAATTACCAAATGTTTCCAACGATAAAGTGACCCATCTCAAGACGGACTTCCAGAATGAGGGGGTGAGAATGTTGGTACACAGGCTCTTTCCCAGAAGCCACACACATACAGCCAAACAAACACCATTTACCATCTCAGAGCACCAGCCATGAAACAGTACTCAGAACAAGGTGGAAATCACCCATCCCGGGAGGCTACCAGTCCTCAGCAAGACTGATCTCAGGGTCGGGGATGGGGAGCTGGGGCGAGGGAGCACAGACGTGGCAGCTTTATGAAAATACCATCCCCAGATCGCAGGCAATATTTTGTCTGGACGTGCGGTTCCCTAGAAAATCGATATTCTTGGAGATGATGTGATCCTTCGTTCAGCGGGGGGGTGGGGGTGGCGGGGGGTGGGCGGTCTGCTCACAGGACACCCCCACGGCAGTTCGGCCCGCTGCACTCAGCTGCCCAAGGCCATGATAGGAGTCGGGGCTAACAAGAGCTTGTCTGGGAATTTAAAAAGAAAATCCTGGAAAAGTGGATGACCACAGGGAGCCTTGAAAAGCTCCAACGTATTCCTGGACATCTAGGCTTCGTGCATGACCGGGAAAATGGGAAGGCACCAGTCCCTCAAGCCCCCCCCCCCCGCCCCTGCTGAAGTGACAGCCTCCACCAGAAGCAGATGAAACCAAGCCTGAGCTTGAAATCCCTGAAGGCTGAAGTCAGTGCTTTCCACCCAGACTCCCGTGGCAAAGAGGGGAAGACACACAGGCAAGGTGTTTAAAGAATTCTGACCATCGCTGGCTCACAGCTAAATTACATCGACCCTGGTCTCACCCCTAGGAAATTCATTTCATTTTTTTTTAAGATTTTATTTATTAATTTGAGAGAGAGAGAGCACAAGCAGGGGAGAGGCAGAGGGAGAGGGAGGCGTCCCAGGAAGTTCATTTTAAAATTGAAAAAATAAGAAAGTTTCTAAAAAGCCAGCAGAGAACTCAGTGGACACACACTGCAGGGAATACGGAATTCACAGAGTTAGTCCAGGGATGTCACTAAACAAATAAACAGCAACAAGAGCAAATGATGAAGGGTGGGGAAATCTGACACCACCATCGTGACAATACAGAGTCTACAGTGTCCGTTTAAACAATGTATGAGGGGCGCCCGGGTGGCTCAGTAAGCTTCTGCCTCCGGCTCAGGTCATGATCCCGGGGTCCTGGGATCAAGCACAGAATCGGGCTCCCTGCTCAGTGGGGAGTCTGCTTCTCCCTCTCCCTCTCCCCCTGCTTGTTCACTCTCTCTCTCTCTCTGTCAAATGAATCAATAAGACCTTAAAAATAAATAAATAGATAGATAGATAGATAGATAAATAAGAAAAAAAGAAAGAAAGAATGTATGAGACGTCGAGGGACCAGGAACCGGGAAAGAATTCCCCAACACACTCCAAGGACAGAAGGAAACTATGTTTAAAGGATTGGAAGGTTGGGGCGCCTGGGTGGCTCAGTCCTTAAGTGTCTGTCTGCAGCTCAGGTCATGATCCCAGAGTCCCTCAGCAGGAAGCCTGCTTCCCCCTCTCCCACTCCCCTGCTTGTGTTCCCTCTCTGGCTGTCTCTCTCTCTGCCAAATAAATAAATAAAATCTTGGAAGAAAAAAAAAAAAAAGAAAAGAATTGGAAGGTAAGACGACGATATCCCACCGCACAGAGAATATCAACAGAGACACGAACTATAATGAACAAAATAAATAATTAATGATAAATAAAACAATAAATAAAAAATTAATAATAAAATAAGTATAAAAGTAATTGTGCTGGTGATTCTGTTCTTCCATCTGTCTTACCACTGCGTTAAGCAATGACGATATAGACTGTGAGGATGGGCTCATAAGGCGCCCTCTGTGTGAGGATGAAAGTACACGGTCCGGGCAATGAAACAGGTGCCTGCCAGAGCTAAGCCTCAGGACGCTATTGCAATTGAGTTACTATGGACCTACACTATTAACCTCACTCGTGTATTTTAAGTTAACAACCTAACTGTAATCCGAAGAGCAACCATGAAGAGAAGAACAAGAAATAAAGTAAAAGAAAGAACAAGGAAATTAAAAATGTACACTCAACGTACGTATTTAGCAGAGGAGCAAGGATTGAACAAAAGGAACAAAAACGCCGTGAGACATGAAAAGCAAGTGGTACATAGAGAAATGAAGCCCTACCTGACTGGCGACACCACTTAATGGTAATAAACACCCAGATGGAAAGGCCGAGGGTGGCAGCGTGGCGTTCAACAGTGAGGATCCGACCACATGCCGGGTAAACCAGACACACTCCGGACTGAAAGACACACCAGGTTGCAAATGAAAGACAGGTGAACGGTGTGCCCCGCACAAGGGTGATGGAGGGAAAGCTGGAGCGCCCACGAGAATAGACAGACTTAGGGACAAACAGCGTTTTTGCATTGAGTTATAAGTGACACAAGACACTGCACGTGCGGTGTGCACCGTGCGTCAGGGTGACACACGGAGGGATGGCCCCGCGACCGCCCCGGGGCATTAGCTCACACCTCTGTGACAACACGTACTTGTCACTTCCTTCTTGTGGTGGGAACAATTAAGACACCGTGTCTCAGCAGCTCTCAGGTTGGCTGGACGCACAGAAGTGCATTTTTAGTGATGAAAACCTAAGTCCGTCAGAAAATGTCACACGTCTAAATGTCCACGCACCTCGAAACGGAACCTCGAAATGCATGCAGCAGAGACTGACAGACAGAGGGACAGCTGGACATCACACCTAGGGTTGGGGTTCAAAACCCCACTTTCAATAGCAGGTCGAGCTCCTGGTCGGAAGAACAAGCCCCGCCGTAGACCCAGCATCCAGGGGACCCTCCGCCCCTCCCCCCAGGGCCGACTACACCCTCTTCCCATGGGCCCCTGGACTGTTCTCCAGGATGGACCACGTGTCAAGCCATGAAAGAAGCCTCCATGAATTTGAAAGGAGTAAAATCACAGAAAGCATGCTCTCCAACCACACTGGGATTCGATTGAACATCAGTAGCAGAGGGGAATTTGCAAAAGTCACAGATGTGTGGGAATCAAAATAACACACCCCTAAGTAACCAACGGGTCAGAAAGAGATCACGAGGGGCACCAGAAAGTACCCTGAGATGAATGAAAACACACACACACACACACGCACGCACACGACATACAGAAACCGTGATCGGCAGCCAAAGGGGGGCTTCGGATGGATAGCGCATTTTCCCCCCACCCACTCTATTTTTGCTCATTCACTTCTCAGGAGACTCGGAGATCAAATAAGCTTTGTGCATTCTACCTGCAAATAGCTTTACTATTTAAGGCAGTTTGGAACTGTATTTGTCTGATCGAGTGCTTCTCATTCAGGATGAGATGCAAAGGAAAATTTCCTTCCTCTTCTTTTAAGAAAAAGTAAATCAGAAAGACAACTATCATATGATTTCTCTCATCTATGGAACATAAGAACTAGGAAGATCGGTAGGGGAAGAAAGGGATAAAGAAAGGGGGGGTAATCAGAAGGGGGAATGAAGCATGAGAGACTATGGACTCTGAGAAACAAACTGAGGGCTTCAGAGGGGAGGAGGGTGGGGGAATGGGATAGGCTGGTGATGGGTAGTAAGGAGGGCACGTATTGCATGGTGCACTGGGTGTTATACGCAACTAATGAATCATCGAACTTTACATCGGAAACCGGGGATGTACTGTATGGTGACTAACATAATATAATAAAAAATCATTAATTAAAAAAATAAAATAAAATAGGAATAGAAAATATAAAAAAAAAGTAAATCATACCCATTATAGCCTTTCTGCCTCATGCCAGAAATTGAGACTCTTTCTCCAAGTCCTGAATTTCAAGATTTATTAGTATAATCCACTTTGGGGCCACTATTAATATGTCTATGTTACATACTTCCTGTGCTTGAGAAGTATTCTTAAGGTTTGTTTCAGCTTTAATACTCGGCAGTTTTTCTTCCCTTCAATTGTTACCTTATCTGTGGTATTGGATTTTCTCTGCACCCCAGTCTCAGCCCGACTCGCCTTGCTCTGCCACCTGTAATTTTTCTTGCGTTCAGGCTACCCTGTCCTGCTAACACCTCACCCTCCCACGGGTCTTCTCAAGGCAGAGGTCTAGCTCGGCTCAAAGGATGCGAGGCACTTGCCCATCATCTCGCGAAGCTAAGCAGGCACGTTGGTAGATAGAAGCTGATTGAAGGATGTGGGAGAAGAGAGTGGAGCAGAGTCCGGGGGCCTGGCCCGGTCACTGATTCACAGGGCGCACCCCGAGCCACCTGCCTTCTCCTGATTTTCGTGGGGACGACCTATGGAGCCCCGTCTGGACACACGCCCCGGGGCCTGCGTGTGTGACACCAGGGAGAGCACTTCCGGATGATTCCTGGGCACTTTGGGTTCATTCTCTGTGAACCAGTTCAGGCCTCATGAATGAAAACCATGACCATGCTTTTTCCCGGTGCACGTTTCCGCAGCGCCTCTATGGCACCATTGCCCAGATGGCCCCTGGGCCGTGCCTTTGTCTGTGGCCTGTCACCTCATCAAGCTCATCACATGTCACCATTAGGGCCCCACAACACATCTTCCAAGGTCTTTGAAGCCAGGAGTTTGTCCATATAGAGTTGCTGCACGAATTAAACTTTAAGAAGACTCGGAGACCATACCCGCACGAGACTGCTGCGGAGCGCGCCTCCAAAGACAATTCCAAGAAACCAGCTCGCCGTGCCAAGGGAAGAGAGCTTTTATGCTCCACATACGAGCTCAAATTAAGGGGCACGTTTCATTCTCCAAATCGACAGAAACCGGTAGGGATCCGTAAACGGTGTTTTGCACATACCTCCTCCACTGGGTCATTTCAAACAGTTGTGATAGGAGAAGGGAAACTGGTAGGGCTGTAAATACAACATTAAAATGGGAGTAAATGTATTTTAAAGTTATATTTGAAGGAGAACATACAGAGTTTAAAATAATAATAAAGTGGTAAAGGGAACAGGCTCTGTCATCCCAGGACCCCTGGGTCCCCGCTGAGCAGGGGTGCATTACTGAGCTGCTCCAGACTTATGAAACCGGTCACGATATGCCGTGAGGATGGTGGACAGCAGTTAAGGATGGGCCCTCCGGGCTTTCCTGCACAGGGTCCGGCAACAGCAGAGGCAGCCTGCTGTCTAGGCTCGGCCGACAGGCTGCCTGGCTGGGAGAAGGCGGGGACACCTTGCTCTGTGCCACCTTCCTGCCCTGGGAATGAGAGTGAGGGACTGAACCACCTTGAGAGCTCTGCTCGTCCCACCTTATACTCTGTGGTCATAAAGTGCCCCCCAGGGCATCTACCTTAAGACGAGAATGTTTATTGGTTAATGTGACGGGTCCAGCGCCTCCGCTTTGCTGCTGGGGAAGCAGAGGTGTCCAAGTGGTATGGTTTTGCTCCAATACAGAGATGGCACATGGGACAGCCAGTCTGTTCCCGGGATTTGGGATGACAAACCCACCTGCTGGAGGTCACTGGGGGTGCCGCCTTGGGTCCACCAACACCCACCGTGCAAACTTCCTCTTCATCTGGGTCCCGCTGCCCGTGCTCATGCGGCCGCCTCCTGCTTAGGTAAGGATGGGCCTGCCCGAGGGGACCCGGAGCCAGGGACCCAGAGCTCCCTGCCCACACAGAGCCTTTGGCCGGCCGGACTCCCTCCCTCGGGGCAAGTCCAAGGTCTGGCAGGGATCCAGTGTCAGTGCTGGGGAGATGTTAGGACATTATGTTTTATTAGGGTCACCGCGCACAGGGGGACCAAAGTCCACTGCCTTTTGATTCTACAAAATTTCTCCAGAGCAGCTTGGGTTCGTTTGGGAAGTACCCGGAATTAGTAGTTCTGAAGGTGATATTCGAGTGGCCCTCATGTGGAAATCTGGACCAGCTGGGACAGTTCCCACCTGCAGACGGCGGGGACGGGGCGTGCGCAGGGACGGGGCAGCAGGTGCAGAGCCATTAACAGCGGTCAGCCGCAGGGAGGGCAACAGACATTTGGGTTTCCTCCCCTCTGTGCATGTGTGTAGTTTTTTAATTAAAGAAATAAAATAACATTAAACAGAAAACGTCTAACTCCTAAAGGACGTAGAACTCACCGTTCCGTGGGCTCAAAACCAGAAAGTGGAGGGGCCGTTAGGCGCGTAGCCAGCCTTCTCCCGCCCCCTCCTCCTGGGAAGAGAACCATCAGGGGCCCTTGTGTTTCTGGGTTTTCCCTCTTCTTTCATTTTTCCTATTGTTCACTAAGGTTTTTCATTTGTAATTTAATTTTTCAATGCTTTAATGAAATTTTAACTAAAAGAAGTGGAGAGGGGCCAGTGAGTCCCCAGATTTGGGGATAAATGAATGACAGTATTTCAAAACCACACGCACTGTCTCTGCTGTTCCCAACAGATGGGTTATCACTGCAGCAGACCCTGACGAAAACCCCACATGACATCCTCGGTCACCTATGCACAGGTTCACCTGTGCACGCATGCCGTGACCTGGTTAGAGACCAGTCTGGTTAGAGACACAGAGCAGATGAACAGGATGGAGGGCCTGGAGCCGCAGAGCCGCCAGGCAAGGATGGGGGACAGAGGCGGAAGGCCCAGTGTCCCAGCCTCCAACCTCAGCCGCCGAGGGAGCGTGACTCAGGATCCCTATGGAAACCCATCCACTGGGAGCCAGCACGAATCTCAGGCAGAAGAGAAAACATCGTCGACATAACTGCAACTTCTCGCCACGCTGGGCTCACAGCACAACCCACACGTGGCACCCATGTGTATGGGAACGTTGTGTCCAAGAAGAAGCAGGAATCATACAGTGATCGGAGCGGGTCAGATAAGAGATAAGCTGAAGCCCCTACGTGTAATATCTCCCCGGACATGAAACCAGAGGGGAGAGCTGGCTGTGCACAGAATCGTGCACGGAAAGTGACAAGAGGCTTCGCTTGCAGCGTCCCGCACCACCCATAGCCTGCAGGGCTCTCCCGGGAGAGGCCGACGGTCCAGGCCTGGGCATGGCTCAGGCACCACCAGGCTGGAAGCAGGGAGAGGCAGCGATGCGGGCACACCACCTCTGAGATGCTGACTCCACATCTGGGTGACTCGTGCGGACACCTGCTCATCTGTAGAGACTTGTCTCCGGGTGGATTCTCCAGCCCAGACTGCGGGGGGTACTGAGGCCTCCACTGGTCCCCAGCTACAGAGAGGAAGGTGAGAGCTGATATTTCGTACCCACCACATGAAGGACAAACGACCCCTTGTCCGCCCGTCTCCCACCGGGGAGCCCCGGAGTCTGAGTCAGGGAGAGCTAGGTACTCCACCCCTCTGAGCCTCGAATGCTCGGCTATGGTGGGCCGAGGGCTCCAGCTCCAGCTCCTGGTTCACGGGGTCGGTGCTACGATCAGGAGCAGTAAGACAGGGCTCCGCAGGCCGCCCCACAGGCAGGTGGGAACTCGCAGCACAGGGAGGTTCTCGTGACCATAACAGACCCTGAGATGGGTCAGCCCCAGAGGCAGGAGTTTCGGGAGACGCACCCCTGGTGGCCTTGGGGTACAGAGCTGCCTGGAGTCTACCTGAATGTCCATGCAGACTTCTTCCTCCCCCAGAAACAGAATTACAGGGTTGGCGATTCCTTCCTTTCTCAAGCCCAGTGAGGTCCCACACGCAACTACATTTTCCTTACAAAATCCAATCCTCAAATTGCTTGCAGACTCGACTGGTCTGTATCCAGAATTACAGCAGCTGGACCAGTGAACACAGGGCACACCCTTCCCCACGGCTGCTGTCCTCGCTTGGGTTCTCCCCGCAGTGCCAGAATCCGAGCGCTACCACAGTTCCCTCGCAAGTCTGGGGAAGCATCCTGGTGAGGTCATAGGAATGGGAAGTCCAAGATGGCCTTGTTCTACCCTTCCCGAGGGAGACTACTCATTGCCGGTGGCAGGAGCGCAAACACTCAGGATGAGCGTCCGCAGAGACGGGGGCCTGGCACAGAGCCCAGGGCGTGTGAGCTGGCTGGAGCACCCACAAGCACATGCCAGCATCTCCCACTTGGGGATGGTCTTCATGCCTCAGGCACCTTTGCCTCCTCCGAACAGAAACACCATTACGGCAGACACCCTGCTTCCACGTGGACTTCAGATCGACAAAGTCTCCACACTGAGTCATGTCGTCTTCAAACGGCTGCAAATCTGCGAACGAGATCATCTCCCTCTTCCAGTAAGAACGGGAGACACAGAGGCGTGGAGAGGGTGATGCCCACGGGTTCCAAGGAGGAGGTTCGGATGGAAGAACAGGGTTGGTGTCAGATCTGGGCGCCTTGTTCCAGATCACACTGACCTTCTTAAATTTGCCCATGGAGACCTCCAAAGGCGGGCGTTAGAGGCACCCCCAGAATACTGATTTCCGGATAGAATGTTCTGGTGTGTTGGGTGAGCACAGAAAAGGGCAGAGTCTGAAGGGCTCAGTACTAACTCGTCAACCTGCTGGCCAGGGTGTCGGGGAGGGAAGCATGGCACCAGGCCCCTGATGGCCGCCGGCTGCACTTGGCCAGTGTCTCTCCCCACTGGTCAGCTCGTCTGAGCCACAGCCTGGAGGGACAGGAGGGGACTCGCGCCCTTGGACTCTGGCCTTTCTCCCCCTCATCTTCCAGATCCCGTCTGACATCTGTGCCTCCAAAACGTAACTCAACACATCTCTCTCCACCAAGCCGGAGAGTCCAAGCCCCCATGGTGCCGGCGGGGCTCTGCGGCCACCCCACCCATCTGCCCCTCTGAGCTCGGGGTGGGGGGGGACCGTCATCCCCAGAGCACCCCCTCTGCACGTCCCATCAGTCAATTCCTGTCCTTGCTGCACCAGCCCGTCCCTCCGGGCCCCCCCCCCACCCGCTCTAACTCAGCCACACTGTCCTTCTCTCTGTTCCTATGACACCACGTTTCTCAAAATGTGGAGCCCAGACCAGCCACGTCCACACCATCAGCACCATCAGGGAACCTAATTAGAAATGCAGACCCCTGAGCCCAAACCTGCTGAATCAGAATGTCTGGGGCCCCGTACTCGGTATTTCCGCAAGACCCCCAGGGATCTGGAAACAGCCGACAGGCACGAACACTGGCCAAGCCCGCTCAGAGGTTCTGTGGGTCCTGCCCCATCGCTGTTCCTTCCACTAAAAATGCTTTTCCCACCCGTTTGGCACGCGTCTGACTCCCTTTCGTGAGTCGCCTCTGAGAGTGTCTGAAGTATTGCCTTGTTCTCCTGTGTATTTCCTGCTCTCCCCCCGCTGCTGGGAGTCTGAACCCCGTGAGAATAGGCAGGGACCTGGCGGGCGCTGTCATCCGAGGAGCATGCCTGGCGCGGAGGACACAGTCGGCGGTGCAGCTGCTGACCGAAGGCAGGAGGACAGTGAGCGCCTGCTGTCTGCTATGCACCTGGTGGGTCCTGCTCACCCCACTTCGCGGACGAGCACACCGAGGTTCAGCCGGTCTGGGGCTGAAGACCTGAGAAACGACTGAAGCTGGAGCTCCCACGTATCTTGTGCACGCACTGTCGCTGGGCCTCCTGGAAACCCCACTGAAGGCTACTTCACCTCCCCAGACCCGCGCGGAAGACACCGTGCCTCGTCCCCCCATGAACGGCCTGGGCCCAGCGCCCTCCCTTGCTTGTGGGACCTGCCCCAGAGGCTCAGTGGCATCCCAGTCCCTTGGGGACCTCAGTTTGGGTTCGAGGCCACCTGCAGTCTTCACAAACACAGGCAGGGCCCGGGAGGAGCTCCCACACGGTGGCAGGAACATCACACGGGGTCGTAGAAGCATCCCGTGTGGGGGCAGGACGCGTCCCATGCGGTGGCACCCTCGGATGGTGGCACTTGGCCTGCCAGACAGATGACCGGGAAGCACCACACAAAAGGTTTCCAACATTTTTAGACTTTGATCACAACATGACATTGAACTTTGATTTATTTTTCCGTTTTTAACGTTCCTGTTAATCTTGCACGTTTTCAGCTACCGTTTTCTCTCTTCGCTTAAAAAGCATCGACTCTTTTCAGAAAAACGGTCTCCGTTAAAGGTGCGTCTGGGAAGGAGCTGCTGGAACCGCCACGCCGTCCGGGGAGCGCGTCTGCGCCACTGCGGCCGCGGAGGGCGGAGATCCGAGGCTGCCATCGCGGCCCAGGCTCGTTCCCACACTCCACGCTCCAAATTCACAACAGCTGGCCTCGAGTGCCTGCTTCCTTCTGCGTGCATTACCTTTCCTCCTGGAGCCAGGCTACCCCATCTGCCTTTCTTTGGTACAATTGAAGACAAATCCGCAGGAAAAAATATAATTAGTGGCTCCAGTGGGGACGAATATGTAAAATGACATTTTTATCTAATTGTGGCTCATTATGTCTTACAAAAGGAAACCCAGGCATTCAAAATCTTGTCCATCGGTTTCATGGCCCAATTTTCCCGAGTTGTCTCCGAGACTCTGGAAAGCCATACGGAGTGATGTAGAAAGATCGTGGACACAGTTAGCCACGACCATGAAGGGCTCATGTCGCCGTGGGGTCTGACCGAGGGAAGGAGAGAGAGGACCCCGGTGGCCGGGGTCGGGAGCTGCTTGCGGCCTCCCATCTGTGTCTGCGCAGTGGCCCCAGGCCCCTGGTCAGTCCCAGCCTCCGGCTGAGCCTCGCCTGCCAGACTGTGCCTCCCAGAGCTGCCCAATCTCCCCCACAGCCTACAGCAACTCCCACCAGCTGCACCCCCTGGCATTTCCAGACCCGCTGAGGCCTCCCCAGGCCGCCTGCCTCTTCCAGAGGTGCTGGCTCATGGTCCCCCCCAATGTGGCGGCATCCGACCTCCCACCCAGGGCTCCTCTCCATTCCCTCAGCCATGCTCCACTTGGAAAATCAGACTCCTCTCTGAGGTGCAGTTGTGAGTTCCTGCGGTTTCCCAAATCAGCTCGCAGGGTGATGACAGCTGGCGTGGGGCGTGGCAAAGAGCCAGTCCTATCCTCCCCACCCCCATCATCCCCCCACCCCGGCCCCGGCAAGATGGCAATGCTCAGCTTGTCCCCATCTGTCACGGGAGCCCAATGACAGTTTCTACATCAGAAACAGAAGACAAGGGGGGGACACGGAACACAGGTGGGGTGTGACCCATCGATGAAGCTAGTCAGTCTAGGTACAGATGAGCATGAAGACGCCCTGTCTTCCAACCAAGCCCTGAGACATCATCGCACTGGGCTGTGACCGCAGCTCGGGCCCCAATGCTGTGTGATGGGAAGGGCGCATCATCTCAGTGGCCTTTTCCCCAAATCCACATCCATGTTGCAATTCTGAGAAAGTACCAGACATACCTGAGTTAAGTGACATCCTATAAGCCTCCTGACCGCTGCCCTTCAAAACAGTCAAGGTCATGATGGATGAGGGAACACTGGAAACTGTCACAGACCGCACAAGACCAAGTCATGGGGCAACCAGCGCAGGTGTCCTCAGATGCTGGACGCTGGGAGTCACCACTGGGACGAGGGGTGACCCTGCTGGGAACACAGTGGGCACATGCAAGGTGCTCTCCCCTGGGTGGGGTCCCCTGGGAGCAAGGAGATGTCTGCACAAGGCTGCAGTTTAGCTAATAGTTTGGTAAAAGGTGTTAAGGTCTTCTGTTTAAAAAGTCTGTGTGGGGCCGCAGAAGGGGGGGTGGGGAGCACGTGTTAAAACCCCCCCCCGGGGGATGGTAAGGCACTGGGACAGCAGCCTCGGTGGGATGGTGGGATTATGCATCATCTTTTTCTCCCTATATACCATTACTTTTTGAATGTCCTAAGATACATTAATTTTGGAACAAGGATAAAAGAAACACATGTATCCAATGTATTTTATTAAATGTTTATATTAGAAAATATGATACACATAAAGAGAGGTCAAATAAAACAAATATTTGCCTTAATGAATATAAACCAACCCTGGGGAAACCACCAAGCAGATAAAGAAATGAGAATTGCCAGAATCCCATGGGCCCCATGAAGATCATTTATTTTTGAAGGAGACATAGATTGAATGCAATTGCTAATAACGTCACCTCTTCATGAGAACTCATGGCATCTATGATCTCATTTGCATTTTCAGTAAAGAATCTACAAGCAGACTTGTTATATTTAATATCAATATTTAATAATGTTTAGATTTAATACTTGGGATACAGAAGATTGAAATGTGAACTAGGAAAAGATATAGAAATATTATAACATAGCATGCTCATGTGAAGGCCCTGACTACAAACCCCAAACCTGGGTTATTTCCACCCTAATAACGCTCTTATCTGGCAAGATCTTTAAACACCTCTGGGTCTGAGCATAGGGTTGAGCCATGAAACGGATACACCCTGAAGCGACTGAGATGGGAGGAATCAGAGGCTAAGAGTGACATGGGTTAGAACTCAACAGTGCTCACTTCTGTGGGTCTGGAACAGTTAAGGGGGAGAAAAGAGGGCTACTCTCCACAACCAGGATACATGAACATGGAAACACACACACTCAGGGGGGACCTGACAAGGGAACCCCCCGGACATTCATAAAGTAAATGTACTAAATATT
Source organism: Ursus maritimus (assembly GCF_017311325.1). Taxonomy (NCBI): domain Eukaryota; kingdom Metazoa; phylum Chordata; class Mammalia; order Carnivora; family Ursidae; genus Ursus; species Ursus maritimus. The sequence goes on along the minus strand of NW_024425563.1, from coordinate 95,009,257 downwards.
TGTTAAATGCCGAGGCAAACCGTACCTATTGGAGAGATGAGTACTGTATGAAACACAGAAAGGCTACCAATGATCTCATAGTCTCGTTGGAATGAGATAGACTGGTTTTTTAAGATATTGAGTCTTCAAGACAGAGAAATTCACCCTCTGGTCAACTTGGAAGAAACAACAAACTCTCCCCCAGGTGGGAAAGAAGCAGAGGGGCTGAAGACAGTGAGCCAGTTGAAGCCAGTGCTGGGAGGGGACCCTGGCACACTCCTGCGAACACAACAGCGGTCTACACGGCAGACACATGCAGGCAGGTGTGAGAAGCCAGAGCCAGTGTAGGGAATTCGGAATTTGCACACTATTAATGTTCTTGTATTCTTTGGGTAAATATTTGAAAAGACATATGCACCCTGTTTATAGCAGTGTTATTCACAGTAGCCACGATATGGAAGCAATCCGAGTGTGCGATCCGAGTGTAGATGAATGGAGAATGAGGATGTGGTACACACACACACACACACACACACACACACACAGGAATATTACAGAGCTATGTAAAAGGATGAGATTGTACTGTTTGCAACGACATGGATGGAACTGGAGGGCATTATCCTGACCAAGACTGAAGCTCATGTTGATATCAAAACTACCAATGGTTATTTGCTTTGTCTCTTTTGTGTTGGTTTTACTAAAAAAAAAAATGCAACAATCAGATTCAGAAGACCTCTTATGCTCAGCACCAACAGGTCCGCCGAATTTGGAAAAAGATGATGGAAATCATGACCCAAGAAGTGTAGACAAATGACTTGAAAGAAGTGGTCAGTAAATTGATTCCAGACAGGATCGGAAAGACATAGAAAAGGCTTGTCAGTCTTTTGATCCACTCCATGATGTCTTCGTTAGAAAGGTAAAAATGCTGAGGGAGCCCAGGTTTGAATTGGGAAAGATCCCCGAGCTTCACGGTGAAGTTGGTAGATCTAGAAAAGCTACTGGGGATGAGACTGGTGCTAAAGTTGAACAAGATGATGGATATAAGCCACCAGTCCAAGAATAAAGGTAAAAATGCTGAGGGAGCCCAGGTTTGAATTGGGAAAGATCCCCGAGCTTCACGGTGAAGTTGGTAGATCTAGAAAAGCTACTGGGGATGAGACTGGTGCTAAAGTTGAACAAGATGATGGATATAAGCCACCAGTC
>NW_024425563.1:94914732-95008065 GCF_017311325.1 Ursus maritimus | reverse complement strand
TATTAAATGTTTATATTAGAAAATATGATACACATAAAGAGAGGTCAAATAAAACAAATATTTGCCTTAATGAATATAAACCAACCCTGGGGAAACCACCAAGCAGATAAAGAAATGAGAATTGCCAGAATCCCATGGGCCCCATGAAGATCATTTATTTTTGAAGGAGACATAGATTGAATGCAATTGCTAATAACGTCACCTCTTCATGAGAACTCATGGCATCTATGATCTCATTTGCATTTTCAGTAAAGAATCTACAAGCAGACTTGTTATATTTAATATCAATATTTAATAATGTTTAGATTTAATACTTGGGATACAGAAGATTGAAATGTGAACTAGGAAAAGATATAGAAATATTATAACATAGCATGCTCATGTGAAGGCCCTGACTACAAACCCCAAACCTGGGTTATTTCCACCCTAATAACGCTCTTATCTGGCAAGATCTTTAAACACCTCTGGGTCTGAGCATAGGGTTGAGCCATGAAACGGATACACCCTGAAGCGACTGAGATGGGAGGAATCAGAGGCTAAGAGTGACATGGGTTAGAACTCAACAGTGCTCACTTCTGTGGGTCTGGAACAGTTAAGGGGGAGAAAAGAGGGCTACTCTCCACAACCAGGATACATGAACATGGAAACACACACACTCAGGGGGGACCTGACAAGGGAACCCCCCGGACATTCATAAAGTAAATGTACTAAATATTTGTTAAATGCCGAGGCAAACCGTACCTATTGGAGAGATGAGTACTGTATGAAACACAGAAAGGCTACCAATGATCTCATAGTCTCGTTGGAATGAGATAGACTGGTTTTTTAAGATATTGAGTCTTCAAGACAGAGAAATTCACCCTCTGGTCAACTTGGAAGAAACAACAAACTCTCCCCCAGGTGGGAAAGAAGCAGAGGGGCTGAAGACAGTGAGCCAGTTGAAGCCAGTGCTGGGAGGGGACCCTGGCACACTCCTGCGAACACAACAGCGGTCTACACGGCAGACACATGCAGGCAGGTGTGAGAAGCCAGAGCCAGTGTAGGGAATTCGGAATTTGCACACTATTAATGTTCTTGTATTCTTTGGGTAAATATTTGAAAAGACATATGCACCCTGTTTATAGCAGTGTTATTCACAGTAGCCACGATATGGAAGCAATCCGAGTGTGCGATCCGAGTGTAGATGAATGGAGAATGAGGATGTGGTACACACACACACACACACACACACACACACACAGGAATATTACAGAGCTATGTAAAAGGATGAGATTGTACTGTTTGCAACGACATGGATGGAACTGGAGGGCATTATCCTGACCAAGACTGAAGCTCATGTTGATATCAAAACTACCAATGGTTATTTGCTTTGTCTCTTTTGTGTTGGTTTTACTAAAAAAAAAAATGCAACAATCAGATTCAGAAGACCTCTTATGCTCAGCACCAACAGGTCCGCCGAATTTGGAAAAAGATGATGGAAATCATGACCCAAGAAGTGTAGACAAATGACTTGAAAGAAGTGGTCAGTAAATTGATTCCAGACAGGATCGGAAAGACATAGAAAAGGCTTGTCAGTCTTTTGATCCACTCCATGATGTCTTCGTTAGAAAGGTAAAAATGCTGAGGGAGCCCAGGTTTGAATTGGGAAAGATCCCCGAGCTTCACGGTGAAGTTGGTAGATCTAGAAAAGCTACTGGGGATGAGACTGGTGCTAAAGTTGAACAAGATGATGGATATAAGCCACCAGTCCAAGAATCTGTTTAAAAATCAGACATTTAGGGGGCACCTCCCCCAGGTAGCGCAGTTGTTAAGCGTCTGCCTTCGGCTCAGGGCGTGATCCCGGCATTCCGGGATCGAGTCCCACATCGGGCTCCTCTGCTGGGAGCCTGCTTCTTCCTCTCCCACTCCCCTGCTGTGTTCCCTCTCTCGCTGGCTGTCTCTCTGTCACAAAAATAAATAAAATCTTTTAAAAAAAATCAGACATTTAATGATGAGAAATTTTTAAAAAATCTTATTTGTGATGTTTAAAAAAAAATAGGGACAGGATCATCCTTCCAGTCTCTCCAAGGAGGCTGGGAATGGAGGGAAATTAGGTATCCCTTGAGAACAACTGTCTGACCCACAAGCGTATGTCAGGAGGTAGGGGCCTGATCTCGTGCAGCTGGTCAGAGAATGTCAAGAAAGGCAATATGGTTGCTTCACGGGGTGCACACAGGGCGGGAGCATGAGAAACATGCCCGCAGAGCACACAAAGAGAGGACGGGCAGTATGCAGCGGAAACTTCATCTGGCAGGATGTTAATGACATGGACAGATAAAACAGACTAGACATATTGGCACTGTAGCTCAAGGACATTCAGGACATCCATTATGGAGACAGAGGTGGATGACCGAATGAGTCCCCTCTCTGTATTTGCCCCTTGCTTTCCTGGAAGAAACCCAGCATAGCTATGACATTTGCTGGAGACTCTTGGCTTTGGTTTGCTTTTGTTTATTTTGGGACTCATGCATCTGCGTTCATAAGCGCCATGCTGGTCAAGGTCATCAGCAACGTTGCCAATCCAGTATCAAATCCCTGTCTTCATCCGCTTCATCTGTTGACATTGCTTGACTCTCTTGGCCAACACCTTCTCCTGGACATCTCCTGGCTCTGCTCATCCTTGGCTTGCTGCTGGCTCCAGAGACCCTCCTTTGGCTCCTCTCCTGTTGGTTGCTGCATTCCTCCTGATTCCTTAATGTCGGAGTGCCCAAGGCCCCACGTGTGATTCTCCTGCGTCCCCCCTACATGCACTCCCTAGATGACCTCGGGAAGACATAGAACGTGAAGGACCATCTACAAAGCAGTGACTCTTCATTTCTCTTTCCATCCCACTCATCTCTAATTCCACGTGTCTGTCCTATAGCCCAAACAACATCCATGCCGGGATGCCCAATCAATCACGGACTCAACGTGGCCAACACAGCTCCCCCTCCCCACCTCGAGCCCTGCAAACCACTCCCCCAACAACCTTTTTTGTTCCTATTTTTTACGACAACTTCTGAGTGTTCAAGCCAAAAATCTTGGAGTCGTCCTGAGTCCTTTCCGTCTCACACCTCCTGTAAGGACATCATGTGGGCTCCAGCTTTGGAGCAAACCCAGAATCCAGCCACTCTTCAGCATCCTCCCAGCTACCGCCCTCCTCCCGCAAGCATCCTGTCTGACCTGTGTTAGTCTGAGACCTAACCCGTCCCCTGCAAGCACATCATTTCCTGCCATCCGTTCTCGACATTCTTAGCTGTGGTAAAAGTAAACTGTTGGAGCTTGTCAATCCTTGGCTGAAACCCAGGAAATGGCAAGTCATCCTGAGTACAAGCCAGAGCCCTGCTGAGAAGGCCCCACGGGATCACCTCCTCCCTCTGGCTGGGACTGCTGCAGACCCCGGGATGCACGTGTATTTTTCCCGGTCTGTGCCTGGCAGGATCTATTCACTCATTAACTACCAACTCAATGTTTTGATAGATTAGGGACAGTCAGGCTATCTATTTTCCCTTGAGTGGATTTTAATAGCATGCATGTGTCAAGAAATGAATCTGTTTCGTTTCAGTTATAAAACAAACGGGCACACAGTTATTTGGGGGGCTTCCTTATTATTCCATTAATGGCCATGGACCAGGAGTGATGACCCCTCTTTCATTCCTGATATTAGTAATTTATAACTTCTCTGCTTCCGGATTAGTCTGGCTAGAGGTTTATCATTTCCATCGACTCTTCTTCAAATAACCATATTTTCGTTTCATTAATTTTTTCATTATTTTCCCATTTATTGATTTCTGTTCCAATTTGTATGGTTCCTCTTCTGCTTGCTTTACAACTGCTCTTCCTCTAGTTTCCTGGGAGTGAAGTTGGGCTGTTGACTTTCTTCTCTTCTTTCCCACCATGTGCATTCAGCCTTATCAGCTGGATTATTGAGAAACATGTTGTCCAACCCCCGCATATGTGGGTATTTCCGAGCATTTTTTGTTATGCATCTCTCATTCCATTCCACTGCGTCCTGAGAATGTACTTTGTATAGTTTCTATTATCTGCAATTTGACTGAGGTTGTGGCCTGCCTTGGTAAATGCTCCTCGTGTCCTGGAGAATACGTGGCCCGCTGGTGGTGGTGGCGAGGCTATCTCGGAAATGCCCATCAGATCAGGCTGCCAGGGCACATGCAGCGTGTGAGGGCAGAGCCGGGAGCGGGACCCACATCCAGGAGCAGCACCTGCAAGCCTTTCTGTCCACTTGAACGCTCCACGGGCCCCAAAGGAGGCAAGCCCTGAATGTCAGAGAAATTCCCGTTATGGGAAGGCGTGCACTGGGCTTTCGGCTCTCCCCTCTGATCCAAAGACACCTCTAACCTCCGTCCCGGAATTCTCTTGGAGTTCCCCTTGTGTCCTTTTCCTTACAACCAGCACTGGGTCAGCAATGAGTCAGGTGCAGAAAGCCCACACACCTCAAGGAGCCCTCCGCTAGGACGAGCAGAATCAGAAAAGTGGTGTTTGTGAGCCGCTGCGTTAAATAGTGCTGTGCTGTAGTCCCCGTGCCCACTCACTGCATGCACCCACGTGGCCACCTCAAGCAAGCGCACCAGGACATCACTCGCAATCCCAGCCAGTCATGTTCCGTTCCTGGAAGAGGGTTCTCTGACGGACATCCTATGTCCCACTTAGGTGCACCTCTCAAATTGCCAGGGGGATCTCCCCGGTAAGCCCTGCAGACCAGGGAGGGGAGGGGTCGGCCTAGCAGCAGCCCAGGCTCCTTGGGGCGCTGGTGCAACCGGGGTCTGCACCCCGGAGGCAGGCAGCAGGGGCTCAGACTCCCTTCCTCCTCTGTGGCCTTTAGCTTCTGTAACCTGTTCGCTTTTTCAATTTTCAAAGGAATGAGGGATGCTTCGCCCCTCACCCCAAATTTGTATCATAATGAAAAAGCTCTTCTCTCACTTAGTAAAGAAAAAAAAATCCACAGATCCCTTGGAAATCATAAATAACACTGTTTCAGGAGGCTGTGATGTCATCTTTGCTTTCTGAAAAAAGTCAACATGACATTTCGATTGGCACCAAAAACAAGAGAATAGAGCTCTGCAGGCCCCCGTTCAAGTACGTCCTCCCTGAAGACGGATCTGTTTATCTTTGACTGAAGTCCTAGCCACATCAGGAAGGCAAAGTGAACTGGACCATCACGGAGACTAGCAGTTGATTCGAACCAAAAGGCCAGGCAGGGCGGTGCCACGTCGTGGCTGCCTCCGACAGACCACTTCACCCTTCCACGTCCACCTCCGTTCACCACCGCCATGAATTTGCTCCCTCGTTCCACACGCACGTGTCCGACATCCCAGGCACCACCCTGGGCCCCAACAACCCAGAACCGAGAGGGGCTCCGTGGTCCGAGAGGCACAAGCCCGGCCAGCCAGGCCCGCCGGGGAGCTGGGGAGCCCGAGGGGCAGCCCAAAGCAGCAAACATCATCATCAAACAGGTCAGCGGGGCCACTGCTGATCCCGTGTCCAGCTGCTCACTTACCTACAGAGCTTTTCTCACCGTCCTGGCGGTGGGCACTCCCAGACCGAGGACTGGGACTTCTCAGGCAGGCACAGGTGTCCCCGAGTGACCGCAGGACTGGGACTTCTCAGGCAGGCACAGGTGTCTCCGAGTGTCCACAGGAAGCCCAGGACCCCATCATCACTCCCCAGACTCTCCTGTATGTCTCCCTATGGTGGTGGGGTTTCTGTCAGACGCATGGCTGGCGTCCATCAGCTCTCCTTCTGCAGCCATGGCCAGACTGCTCCTTCCTTCCAGGCGCCCCAGCTAGTTTTAGCACCTGGATCATCCTCATCTCCCCCGTCTCTCTGTAATACCCCCAGCAGAGACCCCTTCCGTACCCTCCTCCCCTGCTTTTACGTCCTCTTCTCCAAGAGCTTGTCCTTGCCACCCCAGCACACCCCAGACCCAACGTCGCCAAGGACAGCAGCTCCTCTGTCCGGTCAGTTTCAAACATCACACCTGCCATCCCCTGCCATCACACCTGCCATCACTCACGCTCATGCCCTCTGGTACCACGGCTCCAAAAAGATGCCAGCCCCCGGTATGAATTCTCACCTGTGGACCTGAGTCCTAGTCCCCTTCCTCCCACCCCGGCTTAGATCTCAGCTTCGTCATTACGATCAGTCCACTCCCTTGCATGCCTGCCTCTCTCATATGAGCCTGGAAAACCCCAAGTCTGGTTAAAAGTGTGGTTTTACTAACTCCATGCCTCCCTGCTGCCCTCATGAGAGAAAAGTCCACGACCATGCCAGTGATGCCAATTTATGTTCTACCAATGGCCAGAGACCCAGTCCAGATATCTCCCACCATGCTGGAGGGATTCTCACACCCTCTCCTTTCCCTGAACACCCACACCAGCGCCCTTACTCTCATTCTTGGCTGGTGACAGTGATCCCCAATGCAGGCAGAAACAAGGCCAAGAGGACTCTGACTTGTCCTCCTCCCCACTTTCAGCCGACCTACCTAAATCTGGACCATAAAGCTGGCTTCATTCATTTCACCCAACAAATACTTACTGAAGACTATTTTAAGTGCTGGAATTTCTACAGCAAAGGGGAAGTAAAGAGACTAGACCCCTGTTTTCACTGAGATTATGTATTCGTTTCCTATTGCTGCAGTAACAATCTATTACAAATTTAGTGTCTTAAGTCAACACAAATCGACCCTCTTATGGTCCTGGAGGGCAAGAGTCCAAAATGTGTCTACAAGGGCTAAAAATCAAGGTGTCTGCATGGCTACTTCCTTTTGGGGCCCCAGTGGAGAATCCATTCCTAGCTTCCTGCACCTCCAGGAGCTCAGCATCCCTTCACGACTGGCCACATCGCAGGACTTTCTCCCCTTCAATTACCTCTTGGTTAGAATTTGCATGGACTATCTGAGCCATCCTCTTATGTCCAACTATTTTGTCTCTTTGTACCTACAGTGAGTCTCTTGTAGATAGCACAAAGTTGGAGCATTCCTTAAGAAAAAAAAAAAAACATGCTGGAGGCACCTGGGTGGCTCGGTTGATCAGGCGTCTAACTCTTGGTTTTGGCTCAGGTCATGATCTCATGGGTGGTGAGATCAAGCCCCAAGTTAGGCTCTGTGCTCAGCAGGGCATCTGCTACTCCCTCTCCCTCTGCTCCTCCCCACACTTGTGCTCTCTCGCTCTCTCTCTCTCTCTCCCTCAAATAATAAATAAATCTTTTAAAAATATACATGCTATAAATCTCTGCCTTTTACTTGGATAGTTTAATCCATTTATATTTACAGTAATTAAGATAAAGGAAGGGCTTGTTCTGCCACTTCACTCATATTTCATATTTTGTATGCTTTTTGTTTCTCAATTCCTCCATTACTACCTTGTTCTGTGTTTAATTAATTTTTTCTGGTATACTATTTTTATTCCATTCTCATTTTCTTTTCTTAATAGTTTCTGTTTATTTTCTTAATTAAGTCTCCCTTTAGTTATTTCCTACTTCATAGCCTGGGGATTATAATTAAGATCTTAAACATGTAACAATGTAGCTAAATAATACCAACTTAGATTCAATTATTTAAAAAACTCTACTGTGATACAGCCCCATCCATCCCTGTATGCTGCTATTGTAGCAAATACATCTTTATGCACTGAGTGCCCATTGACATAAATTTATATTGGCTTTTTATTCATTTGAATTTTAAACCATATAGGAAAAAGAAAGAGGAGTTACAGACCCAAAATACAGTACCTTAGCTCTCGTATTTTCCTCTATAGTTACTTTTACACATGTCCTTTATTTTTTCATATGGCTTTGAATTACTATCTAGTGTCCCTTTATTTCAGCCTGAAGGAATCCTTTTAGTATTTCTTATAGGTCAAGTCTACTTGTAATGAACTCCCTCGGCTTCTGTTTATCCAGGAATGTCTTAATTTCACCTTCATTTTTGAAGGAGAGTTTTGTCAGATGTAGAATTCTTGATTAACACTTACAGTTGACAGGGCACGGGAGTGGCTTAGTTGGTTAAGCATCCAGCTGTTGATCTCAGCTCAGGTCTTAATCTCAGGGCCATGAGTTCAAGCCCCACATTGGACTCCACACTGGCTGTGAAGCCTACTTAAAAAAAATAGTATCTAACAGTTACACTTGACCCTCAAACAACACAGGTTTGAGCTGCAAGGGTCCACTTACATGTGGACTTTTTTCAATAAATACAGTACAGTACTATAAGTGTAATTCCTCTTCCTTATGATTTTCTTGGCAATATTTTTTTTCTCTAGCTTACTTTGCTGTAAAAATACATCATAAGATACATGTAACACACAAAGTATGTGTTGACTGTTTATGCTATTGGCGAGGCTTCCAGTCAACAGTAGGCTCTTAGTAGTTAAGTTTAGGGGGAGTCAAAAGTTGTACGTGGACTTTTGGCTGCATGGGGGGATGAATGCCCCAACCCCTGCATTGTTCAAGGGTCAACTGTATTTCTTTCAGCTCTTTAAATCTGTCACCTCCCTTCCTTCTGGTTTCCATGCTTGTTGAGGGGAATTTGACCATTATTCTTATTGAGAATCCCTTGTACATGAACATGAGAATTGCTCTCACTTGCTGCTTTCAAGATTTTTTCTTTGCCTTTATTTTTTGAAATATCTGATTACAGTGTGTCATGGTGTGGCTCTCTTTGTGTTTATTTGCTTGGAGTTCACTGAGAGTCTTGGATGCACAGATTACTGTATTTCACCCTTTGGGGGATTTGAAGCAATTATTGCTTTAAATATTTTTTCTCCCCGCTTTTCTCCTTCCTCTTCTTCTGGGACTCCCATCATGTCTATGTTGTTACCCTTAATGGTATGTCATGGGTCTCATAGGATCTGTTCATTCTCCTTCATTCTTTTTCTTTTCTGTTCTGTAGACTGGATAATCTAAATTGGGCTATCTTCAAATTTATTGATTTTTTTTCTTCTTCCTGCTCAAATCTGTGTCGAATTCCTCTAGTGAGTTTTCCATTTTCAATATCGTCTTTCCAGCTATGGAATTTCTATTTGGTTTATTTTCATATTTGCTTTCTGTATATTGATATTCTCTGTTTATTTAGGCATCATTTTCCTAGCTTCCTTTAGCTCTTTGTCTATAATTTGTCTGCTCTTTGAGCAGATTTAAGAGGATTGATTTAATGTATTTTATTTTATTTTATTTTATTTTAAAGATTTTATTTATTTATTTGACAGAGATAGAGACAGCCAGCGAGAGAGGGAACACAAGCAGGGGGAGTGGGAGAGGAAGAAGCAGGCTCATAGCAGAGGAGCCTAATGTGGGGCTCGATCCCGGAACGCCGGGATCACGCCCTGAGCCGAAGGCAGACGCTTAACCGCTGTGCCACCCAGGCGCCCCTGATTTAATGTATTTTAATAGTACATCCAATGTCTAGGCTGCCTCGGGACAATTTCAGTTTATTTATTTTTTCCTATGAGTGGGCTATACTTTCTTCTTTCTTTGTAATTTTTTCTTGATAACTGGACATTTTGAATATCATAATGTGATAACTCTGGAAATAAAAATCTCCCTCTCCCCAGAGTTCGTTGTTGCTGCTTTTTGTGGACTGTTGTCGTTTAGTGCCTTCTAAACTATTTTTGTAAGACTATTCCTTGTCATGTGTGATCACTGAAGACCCAGTTCTGCTAGCTCCATGGTCACCTGGTGATTTAACAGAGAGGTCATTAAATGCCTGAAGCCAAAATAATAAGCAGGGCCAGGACAGTAAGAGTGAGATGAGGCAGTCAGACTCAGCATACTGAGTAGGGACAGACAAAAGGATCTGCAGATGGTGTGGAACGCAGGTCATGAAAACTCTGAAGCTGAAGGGATGGATTTACCATGACTCACCCGATTCCTGCAGGAGCCTCCTGACTGGTCTCCCTGCTCCCAGCTCAAACTTGTGTCACCTATTCTCAACAGAGCAGCCAGCGTGAGCCTCTCAAACACCAAATCAGGTTATGTTATTCCTCTGTTCCAGTGCCCTATCACAAGTCCTTACCATGGCCTGCAGAGCCCTGCATAATCTGGCTCCTTGAGACCTCCCTGTGCACCCCTCCTAACCCACGCAGTCTGTTCCATGCTGGCCTTATCACTGTTCCTCTCACTTACCATCAAGCTTCTGCCTCAGGACCTTTGCCCTGTATTCCCTGATATGCTTGGCTCCTTCTCCACTTCTTTATGTATCTAGGCACATGCCACCTTATTAGAGGCACCTTCCCCAACTGCCACTCCTGCAGCCCTGGCTGTGCATGTTCTCCACAGCTCCTATCTTCACAACCTGTGTCTTATGGTTGTTTCTTTATTTGGTTATTAACCCTCTGCATTCCCTGGACCCACAGGATGTTGGCTCTGTGAGCATGAGAGAGCTGTTTTCCTCACATCTGTATCTCCAGCACTTTGAATAGTACCTGTGGGCAAGACAGCTAAGTTCATCTTCCCTGAGGTCACAAACTGAGACACACAGTCTCATGAGAGACATAGTCATTCTGCTCAGAGATTCCTTGGTTGAGAAGGGAAGAGAGACCAGCACACCAGTGATGGTACTCAAAGGATGGGCCCCATGCTGCAGACAAGCATGTCAACAGGACATTCTCAGGATTCACTAAACCTGGAGGACACTAGGCACGAGGGGAGCCAGGCAGTTCCCGGCCTCATCACAATGATTCTGCCGTCATCCTTTCTTGGTCCACATAAGGCCATTTTTTCTTGAAAGAAAAAAAATTCCTGAGCCTTAAATTTATGTTTGAAAAATAACTAGTCTAACACAAAAATTAACTCAAAATGTAAAGACTCGAATGTAAGACCTGAAATTGTAACACTCCTAGAAGAACACACAGGCAGTCAGCTCCTGGACATTGGTCCAGGAGGTGATTTTTTTTTAACATGAACCAAAAGCAAAAGCAACACAAGCAAAATAAACAAGTGGGACAACATCAAACTAAAAAAGCTTCTGGAGGAAAAAAGAAAACCATCAACAAAATGCCATTTATCTACGGAATAGGAGAAGATATTTCAGATCATATATCTGAAAAGGAGTTAATATCCAAAATATAATAAACTCATACAACTCAAGAGCAAAAAAACAAGAAAAAAATCCAATTTAAAAATAGGCAGAAGATCTAAATAGACATTTGTCCAAAAAAGATATCCAGATGGTCAACAGGCACATGAAAATGTGCTCAACATCACTCATCATCAGGGTTATGCAAACCAAAACCACAGTGAGATAGCTATCACCTCACACCTGTTGGGATGGCTTTTCTTAAAAACAGGAGAAATAACAGGTGTTAGTGAGGATATGGAGGAAAAGGAATCCTCGTGTATCGTTGGTGGGAATGCAAACTGGTGCAGCCACCGTGGAAAACAGTATGGAGGGTCCTCAAAAAATCAAAAATAGAACTCCCCTCCGATCCAATAATAGCACTTTTGGGTATTTATGCAGAGAAAGTGAAAACACTAACTCAAAAAGATATCTGCTCCCCCATATTCATGGCAGCATTATTTACAATTGCCAAGACACCGAGGCAGCTAAGTGTCCATCAATGGATGGATGGATAAAGAAATTATGGGATACACACACACACACACGCAAATATTATTCAGCTATAAAAAAGACAAGTACCATATGATGTCTCTTATATATGGAATCCAAACACAAAACAAAACAGAAAACCTCCAGGCCCATAGACACAGAGAAAAGATTGGGGGTTGCCAGAGTCAAGGGTAGGGGAAATGAGTGAACTTTGTTTGTTGTTTTTTTAGTTTAAGTAAATTGAATAATATATGGGGTGGGGGGTGGGGGAATGGCTGGTCTACCCTACAGGCTGAGTTAGGACCTAATTCCTACACTCCAGCCCCTGCTTGGTGGATCCTGGCCACTATCCCCCTGAAGGTCCCAGGGCACTGCTCCCTGGACCTAACATGCGACACGAAGGAGCAGGAGGCTTCTGGGCCGTGCCCTCCAGCTCCAACCGTGTGTAGTCTACTTGGCCAAAAAGACACGCAGCATCCTCATGACATAAAACAGTTAAAACCAAGAATTCATCAACTCTTTTATTTCTCCCAGGAGACTTTCTGACGTCTCTTTGCTTTGTGATTGTTCCTTGGAATTAAGTTTAATGAGCAGATGTAATTCATGCCGTGTAGTTACAATAATGTGAACTTTGATATTACATTTTTCTTTGGCTTCCTTGCATTTGAGATATTTGCACCAGGTTTAGAAAGACTCTTTTCTCTCTTTTGTTTACAACAGATGCTAGAGAAATACAGCCAAGACGGAAAAAAAGCAGCCCTCACTTATCTGCATAACCTCTTGTCAGCTTCTCAAGTAGAAGTGAAAAACAGTGCGGGCAGCCAGGCAACCGCACAGAAATGTCCGGGGTCCAGCCCCCCTTAAAGACACACAGTCCTCCAGGCATATTTTTAAAACTGTTTATATTTAAAAGTGTGGTTCACTCCTGCAAAAGCTGGTTTGGACTAATTATTACAGGCCGATAGTGCAAAAGCAAATACCATGCTGTTCTTTATCAAGAGACTTACAGTCTTTAAAAAATCGGCATAATCAGTATCTAACCCCCCGCCCCCACTAGGAAATGGAGAGTGTCTGCTAGTGGACGTGGGGTTTCTCTCTGGGGTAACGAAAACATTCTAGAATGAGGTTATGAGAATGGTTGCACAAATCTGAGTATAGAAAAAGCCATGGAGTTGTGCGATTGAAACAGGTACACTACACGGTGTTGGGTCAGCGCACTGTCACCGTTCTCCGCGGGGCGGACACATGAGAGCCCCACGCAGAGCTCAGACTCCCACGTTCACCTGCTCCTCTCCCTGCGAGTGACTAACCACGTCCAAGCCCAACACCTGGCCTCTCCTCCAGACCACTCCACCTGCAGTGACCCTCCCAGCTGCCTGGATGCCGTCCCTGAAGGGATCCCCGGAACACGCCTCCCACACCCCCACGCTCAGCCACAGGTGCTGGAGAGACTGTGATAGCCCTCCCTCTGTTCTGCTCTGTTCAACCTTGCCCCCTGAAGTCCACTCTCAGAACAGCCCCCGAGAGACTCACTCAGGTGCACAGGCAGGTGGCCCCACTCCCAAAGCTGGAAGCCCCCCACTTCAAATGCGAACCCTGCGCACCTGGTGCACACCGTGGCTTCACGGACACCTGCACACGGAGCCCACCGCGGGTCTGCGTTTCCCTCCCCACCCATCTCCTCCAGCGCTTGGCAATAGGGGGCTGACCGGGCGTCATGTGGACCCCCAGACGGGGTGAGTTTGCAAACAAGAGCGGGTCGTCAACAGCTGCACTGCCGTCTCTCATGACGCAGGCGGGAAGCAAGTTTGAGGGGGGCCAGAGCGCCCCCAGGGGAGGGCGGCTCCGAGGGAAAAAGCAGAGCCCTGCGCGTGTGCCATCCGCCCACTCAGCTCTTGGGGGGCTGGCGGGGTCTGCAGGGGGGCGGGCTGCGGCTCGGTTTTCCACGGAGCACACAGTGTAGCCACTTTGCCTCAGCTTGGATCCTTTGAGTCTGGGGGGTCATTGGGAAGGGTCTGCAGCTTAGAGACTTCCTGACAAGGGAGCGCTCAGGTGGGGCATCCCTGAAGCCCTCCACCCTACTGGCTCTGTAGTCCCACCCCCTCCCCATGTCCCTAGGCCTGCCAGGAGGTCACGGCAGAGCGGGCTGGACTCCCCGCCAGGCCCTCAGGTCCATCACCCCACACCTCCAGGATGCAGCACGAAGTCACACACCTCGGTGGGTCTCACCCACACCCTGCAGCCTCTCCACCCTCCACCCTGCGGTCACCCCCGTGTCTCCCAGAACCTGGAAACCTGAGGCCTTTGTTCAGCGGTCCGCTTGGGCAGAACCTGGACGGCTCCCGAGGTATGTGCACGTCCACGGCCAGCTCGCGATGTCCACCCCCCCATGTTCCCCGCCACCCAGACTCCCGTCCCCGCGCTGGCATGGGGGGGCCCTCTCAGCTGCCCTCCTGTGCCCTGGGTGCCCCTCCCGCCAGCACATGCCCTCTGGCCTGTCCCCGGCCATATTTCTCGTCCCCTTCAGCACCTGGGCCCTTCCTCGGCCATCCAGGCCCTGTCCTGGGTTCCTGTGGGCGGCCTAAACTCTCAACTCCAGAAAGCTGCTCAGGCCACACAAGCAGGATGGTCGAGCACCTTCTTGTGGGCTTGCTTCCCATCGTCGGGACAGGACGGTAACGTGTCTGCTGACTAAACGCCCCTCGAGGCAACCCAGAAGGGAGACACTGGAAAGCTCAAGAGAGCTGTAACAGGGCCAACAGCAAGAGCTCGCCATCACTCCTGCTGTGCTCACGGTGGACACAGGCCCCCCGAGCCTGTGGAGCTGTGGTCACCATCAGGCCGTGATCATACGGACCAGGACCAGGACTTCCCCTCTGGGCCTTCATTCCTCCTTCTTCACTCCCTTTCTCGGAGTGAGAAGGGGTCACAGAAGCAGCACAGACCATGCCCGGCACACACCAGCACCAGCGTCTCCTCACTGGGCTCCCAAAGCGGCATTTTTCCTACCAGGAAGCGCACATAGGGTCTTGAATCTCAGGGCAGGGGAGGAGGGGGAAGGGCAGGGAGTGGAGAGTCGAGCATAAGGCAGGAAACATCAGGTCCCCTCAGGCTCAGCCAGTTTGCCACCTGCAAGCAGGGTGGGAGGAAGCACTGCCAGAGGTCCTTGTGTGGGGTGCCATGAGACATGGGCCCGCAGGATGGCCACGGCAGGGAGGGGACACGAAGCAGCTCTATCCCCAGCAGCTGTGCCCAAGGGGGCAGATGAAGGTCTCATCCTTCCTCAGAACCCAGGAGGCCATGAGAAACCCTTGTAACAGCCTCCTCCACCCAGGGAAGCGACTTAGAGATGGCAGTTCCCCCACAGGCCCCCGAGATCGATCCTGGGGTCTGGGAGGACCACAAGACATTCTGCAAACCCCACGTTAGGCCATAGCTCCAGCCCTGCCCTGCGGGCCGTGTGGATGTGTGAGAGGTCACCAGGGCCCAGGGAGGAGCCAGCCCCTTCCTGGGATGGAGGGCACAGACAGAGGGGCCCGACAGCAGGGCCACACGATGAGAGTCTTGCTCAGGGCAAGGGGTTTCCTCCTAAGGGCATCAGGAGCCCTCTGAGAATTCGAAGCAAAATAATCAAGCTGACCCTAGGTTTCACTGATATGTTTCTTGAAGGCAGAAAGCCCTTTCAAGAGAGCCAATATTCAAATCATCACTCAGTGGGGAGGGCAGATTTTTTTTATTAACTAATATTAAATAGCAACAGATTTTACCCTTGGCTTTGTGTAACGTCGTGGCTAAACTCTGTTAATCAAGAAGCTAAGAAAATATCTTCTAAGATTTTTCTTACCGGGTTATGATTCTTCTCAAGCTGTGCTGGACTGCTGCACTCTTCAGAGTGGGATGGATTTTTATTTTATAAGACCAGCTTTTCAGCAAGTATTCTGATCAAGAGGGGGCTTCTTGCCGGGGAAAGGCTGGGAGCTGGGATGTAGATTTCAGAGAAAGCTGGAATTTGTGGCAGGAGAGAGAGGGCCAGCCCTGGGCAGGGGCGGCGGCCGCCGAAGACCCTCCAGGTGCCCACACTGGACGGGAGGACAGGCAGCAGTGGGAGCAGCCTAACAGTTACCAGGTGGGGGTGGGGGTGGCTTCTAGCCTCGCTGCCCCACGCACCTGCCCGGAGTGGACACAGGTGCACCAGAAATAAATTCAGAAGCAGGCTCTATACTCCAGCCCCTTTTCCAATGAGGCAAGGAGGTCCAAAGACGGAGGCTGTGTCATGTGGACAGACAGCGAGGCCTAGCTCTGATCCCAGAGTGCAAACAGGGCGGCTGCTCTGAGAACCCCCTCCTCCTGCAGCCCATGTGGTCCCCGACCTGCTCCCCATGGTGGGCTTGGGGCGCTGCTTCCCCTCACAGGGGTGGGGTGTTCCCACCAAATCCAGTTCGCCTGCCCCCCATCCCCCCATACCAGACCCCCGGCCATGCTGGACAGCTGCAGGCTGTCAGGTCGAGGACGAACGTGCAGCCAGCCGTTCTTTTGGAAACAAAATCTCCTGGCAAACAGCACCCAGATCTTAGAGTCTGTGTGGTTTCCTTCCCTGGGTCCTCCTGATTTCTGGGGGTGGACCGCCAGCCCGAAGCCCAGATTCCCACAATTTAGAGTCCAGAGCCTCCCCAGGTTCCCACCGAACGGCGTCATTAAGCTAATCCTTGTTAATCGATCAAGAACAACTACCAATTGCCACACGGGGTCTTGGGGAGACGGGCGCCCCTGGACTGGGGGAGGGAGGCGTGCGCACAGTAGCCCCCACGCTGTCTGCTGTTCCCACGTTCACCAATCATTTTCAGAAAGGCACATTTTAGGGAATCTTCTAAGTTGTAAGACAGCAAAGAGGTACTGGGATTTCTTTCTTTTTTTGCTCATGCTGCCAACGAACGTGAGGGTGTGTCAGTCAGCCTAGCTTTGTTTTCTTGATGATTCGTCTTGGTTTCATCATATCAAGATTCAGGACATCAGGAAGGAACGAGGAAAAGTTCTTAAGTGCGTGTCCTGAAAAGGAACCCAGCTGAACTCCACATCTCATATTGGAGACTGCTGAGCCCGTTCCTGCCTCAGGACCTTTGCACGACTGACCCTTCTGGGCGTTCTGTCTGGAATCGAGTGCCCCCTTCAGACAGGCCATCCTTTTGTCCTCCATCCCTTTACCTTCACCCATCACACCACGAAGCTGTCCCAGCCATTTTGGTCTGTTTGCGTGTCTCCCCACCGCACCCCCACCAGAAAGCTAACTCCTGAGAACGACGAGGCTCCTCTCTCTGCCTGCTGGGTGGCATTCCAGAAGTGAGTGAGCAGGACGGTGGCCCCACTTCGGGGACCCTGTGCTCTGGCCTCTGTTTCTGCTGCCAAGACTCAGTAGAGCCCCTCCTGGATGAAAGAGAGCACTTGGGGCAGCTCAGAGACACCCCCTGCCACTTCTCAAACCCTGCAGGCTGCAGCGGTAAAGGGGTTCGGGCGTCCCCCACCGCACTTTCTGTTTTAAGGAGACTGCATGCAAAGTCTCCGATTCCTGGAGCTAGGGTTCTCGGACCTTCTCCACAATCAGAGCTGCACCGAGAATCTGAGCGTGGGCCCCGTGGATGTGATAGTGATTGCGGAAGTCCCCACGTGGGGGACTCCCAGATTGCACCCCTGATAATCTCACACATTACATTGACTATTTTTAAGATGGATGGTGAGCGTTCGGCTCTGTGTCCCCTTATCAGGGTGTGCCATGGGGAGGGGGCATCCCTGAACATTCCACGCAACACAGGCCTCCTTGACCTGCTGGACTGGGAGAGCCTGGGACAACGGAAGGGGCAATCTGTGTCTCAAAGCCCCGGGACCTTCTGCCTGAAGACCCGCGTTCGGACGTGCACTCTCGTCCAGACAGAACAGTGCACCTGCCCGGGGGGAGGACCTACCAGGGAAAAGGGGATCGAGCAGCCACTTCAGAAAAAGGTAAGTTCCTTCTTCTGAAATGGCTCTGGGTCCCCTCCTCTGGAAGGGGCCCTGGCCTGGGGGTGTCACCAGTTCCCACGAGGATGTGGACCGCTGATGGTCACCCCAGCCTTGGCCCTGGCTCCTCTTGCACACATGTCTCCCCCATTCAGGACCTCCTCCAAAGGCACACGTCCACACCGTCACCTGCCCCCAGCTCCTCAGGCCCGCGGTTCAGTGGCTGCAGCCCCTGCTGGGCTGCCAAAGCCCCGCCCAGCATGGACTTGTGCCCCCCTCCCTGGCCGGTGCTCTGACACCACAGCCCTGGGCGCTCATGTGGGTTGGACCCTCAGCCTGGGACCTGCAGAAGACTCGGCTGCCAGGTGTCCCGGCCACCCTGCTCCGGCCATTCCCTGGGTCCGGCCCAGAGATGATACCTCCAGTTTCACTGCATTTAACCCAGCCAGCATCTGTGTCCACCTGGGGAACCGATGGCCGAGTGGGTCCCTGAGAGGTGGGTTCCCACAGCACCAGCTCCTTGTGGGGCAAGACGGCAAAGAAAGAGGCAAGAACAGATTCCGCCCCCAGCTGTCCGATGAAGAAGTCATGGGGATGAAAGTCAATGGTGTCGGGACATACAATATTACAGTGACAGGTGGCAGATGGCGAGCAGAGCATGACATAGAGATGGGGAGTCACTGTGTCCTACATCTGAAGCTGACCGAACATGGAGTGTCAACTGTACCCACATCCAAACATGTAAAGAAGAAATAAATAAATTTACATTGTGGTTATTTAAAAAAGCAAGTCCAGAATGGGGACAGCACCTTAAGAGAAACCGCCAGGACTCCGGGTTGGGGTAAGGGGGGCTTCCCTGGGGAGCAAGGCCAGCCTCCAGGAAGAGGGCTGGGAAGGGCAAGGCTGCTGACCCAGGGAGGGTCCAGGGAGGGTCAGCAAACAGGAGCTGAGGGAGGAAGACACTGGGAGCCGGTCTGGGGGTGCCCCGGGAGCGAGGGGCGGTACTGCGGACCCTGCGAGAGTCCCAACCTCACACTGCTGTCAGCAGAAGTGGCCTGAGGAGCACAGCCCGGGAGGAGGGCAGACGGATGCGTCAGAGAGAACACAGGGCAGGGGCAGGTGTAGGCAATGGGGGAGGGCCTCTGTCTCCGCTTCAGGGAGGGGGGCCCTCGTCCTCCACGAGCCTGGGCCTCTCCTCATTGACGACCACAGAGGAAGCAGGTCTGCCCTGCCAGCTCAACGGAGAGGTTCCTGTGGCCCGGACTGCCCCACGCTCATTTCTGGATGGCATCTGCCTCGGGACCTGGCTGAGGGCCGCGGTGAGACCGCCAGAAGTCCCGAGGAAACCAGGGCCCCCCGAGACGGTGGTGCAGAGCAAAGCTCGTGGGTGCACAGGGTCACCGAGCGTAAGTACGGGAGCCAGGACAGCTTGGAAATTAGAGCCGCAGGACAAAGGGCGTGAAACCCAAAGCCAAGTAAGCAGAGCCGGGGCAGGAAGGAGAACTTCACGCCGGCCGGCGGGAGGAGAGAAGGTGTGGCGCTCAGGGTCCCTGCCAGGCACCGGCACCACGTCTGTCCCACGTGGGCTCCCAGTCCACCCCGGCCCGTTACTCCAACACGGACCCGAGTGCTTCAAACTAACAGAAGCCTTGAACCCACCACCAGCTTTCCTCCTCGAGGGCGGGATGAGGAATCGCACTTCTCCCTGAAGCCTCTGGCGGGTCTGAGCTGGCAGACGGGGACCCCGGCAGGATTACCCTCCTGCCTCGTGGAGCCTTCGGCTGGGTCACAAAACATGCAACAAAAGACAGTAATATCAAAATTCCTGGCAGTGGGTTGGAAATGAGGCTAGAAGTCAGTACAGGCCGGCCTGGCGGCCAGGCCTCAGCTCGTGCCCCTCAGACTCATCCCCTCATCCCGCACACGCACCCTCCCTGGCTGTCCCACCTCAGCCCCCCTGGACTTCCAATCTCAGGCCCTGACGTTGCCCCTCCCAGTGTCCAGGACCTTCTGGCCACAGGCCCCTTCCCACAGCTCTGGCCATGGACCCGATGCACCTGGGACTCCGCGGACATGGGATATGTGTTTGGGGACAGGGACAAGGCCCCATGCTGAAGGGGCAGCTCAGGGGCTCCAGGCCACACCGTCTGCTGCCAGCCTGTCTGAGAATGAATGCAGCACCGGGAAATCTGCTCACTGTGGACACTCACGGACGACAGGGTCCAACAGCCTCGCAAACCTCCGTCCTGACCCGGGGCTACATCCCCTCCGGAGGCAGAGCAGACAGCACAGGCTGATCGCGGCTGCCTCGGAAAACACCAGGGCTTCAGGAGTGAGGATCCCGCCATAGACTGGGGCTTCAGTTGATTTTGCTGGAAGATGGCCAAGGACAGCATCAGGTGATCAAAGGTGCACCCATGTGGCTTACCTGGAACGGCGCCTCCTTGCCCCACAGTGGGCACGAGTTGTCTCTCCTCCAGCGGCAGGAGGGCAGCAAGAGGGCACTGGCCCCAGGGGCCAGCAAACTCGGGCAGACACCCCCACAGACCTGCAGACCACGTCACCTCCCCCGGCCCTGAATGGCAGACACAACCAACTCGTTCGTGCACTTCCCACGGCCGGAGTGGACGACGCTTCAGAAACCTTCTCCATCCGCAGCAGGGGAGCTCCCCCTTCTCCCTGGAATGGGATACCTCGTGTTGTTCACTGGACAAGGACAGGTAGATAGCATCAGAATGTTACCTGCTGACACGCCTTTGCCGGATTTCTCATCCTCACACATTTCACGGCAGAGCCGCTGTGTAACTCAGAGAGGCCGCCAGAGTCTAGGCTGACTTCACAGCCTTCTCGCAACCGCGGGGGTCCCTGCCTGCGAAGCCCTGGGAAAGGACACGAAAAGGAGACAAAAGCAAAATATGGACCACGGTGCATCCTCATCTCCCTGCAACTTGATTTCAAAATGTTCACCTGAACACGTCTCCGATCCGGAGTCTTTGTCTGCAGAGAACGGAGTTTTCCTCACGTTTGGACTTTTATCAGAAAAAGGTGAGTCGGCAGCTTGGGAAGCTCAGCCCACAGCAGACGCATTTGTTGACTTCCAACATCAGCCACGTTGATGTCTAGCTAAGTAAACGCTTAACACCCTCGCCCCACTGCATGCAGCGTAGTCACGGAACTCTTAACCTACTTGGGTGAAGGGAGAAGGCTTCATGGATCGGGACTCGGCCCCCACGGGAAATGCCTCACAGCCATTGAAAGGACGAGATCTTGCCATTTTACATGGACGTGGATGGAACTAGAGCGTATTATGCTAAGTGAAATAAATCAGAGAAAGCTAATGTATGATTTCACTCATATGTGCAATTAAGAAACAAAACACTTGAACGTGGAGGGAAGGAAAAATAAAATAAGATAAAAACAGAGAGGGAGGCAAACCATGAGAGACTCTTAACTCCAGGAAACAAACTGAGGGTTGCTGGAGGGGAGGTGGGTGGGGGGATGGGGTAACTGGGTGATGGGCATGAGGGAGGGCACGTGATGTGATGAGCACTGGGTGTTATATGCAACTGATGAATCACTAAACTCTACCTCTGAAACTAATAATACACTCTATGTTAACTAAAAAAGAAAAAAAAAAGAAAAAGAAAGAAAGGATGAAGTAGGTATGTGTGTGCTCATAGAAAGAGCCAGGGACACACTAGGGATAGATGGGAACAGATGGGAACAGGTGGGGACAAGTGAGGGCAGGTGAAGGTAGGTGAGGGGCAGGTGGGGGCAGATGAGGGCAGCTGAGAGGACATGGGGACAGGTAGGGACAGGTGGGGGCAGGTGGGGACAAGTGAAGACAAGTGAGGGCAGGTGAGGGACAGGGAGGGACAGGTGGGGGCAGGTGGGACTAGGCGGGACAGGATGGCTGGGTCTCCTGAAGCAAACCTTCCCTCATCCTGAAGGGAATGGCTGCAGCTCATTCTGCTACCCTGAGTGAAGAATCCCTTTGGCCTTCATGGACCTGGAGAGTTCGGCATCCTTGGTGGAACAACAGTCTAGAGCCTGTGGGCTAAGAACTCCTTTCCCCCCAAGAATATGAATTTTTGATGCCCCGTCCAAGAACAAGGTTCTGTTCTCGGAGGAATGGAGCCAAGTCCCAGGGAGCGGGGTGCCGGGCTGGCCCTCCCTGCCCTTGGCTGGGGCTGCAGGGAGGGCTGGAGGTGGGGTATGCCCTGGAGAGACGCACCGACAGTACCTTGGGGAATCTATGATCACAGGAGCCCAGTACCTGATGTAGGAAAGACGTTAGGGTTCAAAGATAGAATTCTTAAGACATCTTTGGTGCAAAAAGGTGGTTTTATTAAAGCACGGGGACAGGACCCATGGGCAAAAAGAGCTGCACTGGGGTTGCGAGGGGTGGCCCATTATATACCCTCAAGCTGGGAGGGGCTTAGGGACAGCGTGAGTCTCGAAGGAATTTGGAAGCAAGGTTTCCAGGACCTTGAGGGGCTAGCTATGGTTGGGAAAAGGTCATTTATTACCGTCTAACAAAACCTTAGTCATGAGACCCTTCAGATGCATATTGGTGGGTCATATGCTTGGGGGATGATTGCCAACACATATCTTGGGGGGTTTAGGTAAAGGAAATTTCTAAAGGAATTTTTATACGTTAAAAAGCAGACTTACAGGATCCTGGGGGTCAGGCTATGATTGCCTTTGCCCTTAGCAAAGTATTAACTTCGAGGCAGCTGAGTCCCTAGACGAAGGTCACTCTGCCTATTTCAAGGACTCGTCAGCGCGCTGTAGGTAGTTAGGAAATTCAGTGATTTTTTTTCTGCCCTTGTTTCCCACATCATGACCTTCTGGAAACACCTCCGTGGAAATAAAAACCATTAGATACACAATTATATTTAATGCTTTTTAAAATGTTTTTGAAGGGTAAGTCAGCATTTTAATTTCTCTGAGCTGAACTTCTGTGACTCCATGGCATTTGGTATTTCCCAATACCCGAGTTTCCACGTCTGCTGTGGGACCGCAGAAAGGCACTCATTTGCAAAAAGAGGAGAAAAACCTTGTTCCCTTGTTTCTGCTCCGTGGTTACTCGTGAAACAGCATCTGTAGGGCCCTTCAGAGCCAACCTTCTCTTCCCCCTGGCAGCCAGCAACCAAGATGGACAGGGCGCGTTCATTCAGCCGGTTTTAGACCCACAAGCCACGATCAACCGGCCAGCGTAGGTGGCCAGGCGGCACCGCTCGGAAGATTCCTCTTGCTTCTAGCTTCCCTGGAAGCTGAAAGTTCCCCACAGTGGGTTTGCTGGGGGGAGACGGTGTGACACTGATTTATAATAAGGAACGTATATTGAGTCTTTGCCCCAGTTTCCAACACACAGCTCCTAAAACCCTTGGAATTTCCTAAGTAGAGGAGCAGAAAGGTGTCTCTTGTGATGCTAACATGGTGATGTTTTAAAGCGCCTCAGGACAGGGTCTGGTTGCCAGGGAAACCAGTCCTGGGAGAAGAGCTTGGCTTTTTTCAGCCCCACCCCACCCCCACCTCTGGGAGAGGGCGGGGCTGCAGGTTGAATCAATCACCAAGGGCCAATGATTTCATTAATCACGTCCTTGTCATGAAGCCCCCACAAAAACCCAAAAGGACAGGTCTGGAGAGCTCCTGGGTTGGCAAGCACGTGGAGATGTGGGGACAGCGGGCCCTGGGAGGGCATGGAGCTCGGCGCCCCCTCCCCGGACCCCGCCCCGGGTAGCTCTTCTGTCTGTTTCTTAGTTAACCCCTCACAACAAACCAGTGATCTAGGGAGTTAACCATCTCCTTGAGTTCTGCAAGCCGCTCCAGCGACTTCATCCAACCCAGGCAGGGGTCGTGGGAACCTCTGGTCTGTGGCTGGTCGCTCAGAACCCAGGTGACAGCCTGACTTGGGGCTGGTGTGGGGGAGGGCGGTGCTGGGGGACTGAGGTAGACGTCTGGGTAGATGGTGTGGGGGTCGAGGAGGATTGTAGGGGCCCAGCCGCCCTCGGAGGAGGGCTGCGTGGTGGGGGAGAAAGCCCCAACGTAGAGTAGGAACTGGGATCGGAAGTGGAGTTGGTGTCAAAAGGCTACATGACAAGTGACATTAATTGGCACAAACATATTCATCAACGTATCGATGACTTTGAAAAATGTCAACAATATAAGTTACTAATTATAGAATCACTTTTTCTTAGAGTTTCTTCAAAATGGTTAGCGGGATGAGTATTACCGGGTCACAAAAGACGTTACAGTGACGTAACGTATTTTGTGACCTGATGATGTAAGCGCACGTGGGTCGAAGCCCCGAGCTCTGGGCACCCTGGCTCTCAAGGTGGCTTCCAGCAGTTGGGCAGACCAGGGAGCCAGGGTCTGTTCTGAGCGCTGGCAGCTGTAACCCAAGCATGCCCCACAGACCACACCGGCCCCGATCACGGAGGGTGCCCAGAGCTCAAAGGAAAACCCACCAGGGCTGACATCCTAAAGGCTGGTGTGGGTTGATGATGCCAGGGACAGGCCTGCCAGCGTGAAAGCAAATGTGTGGCTAGCGTGACCCCACTTTAGGGAAACTGTGCATCCACGAACTGGTTTGAATGGAGAAGAGTGTCATCCCTGAGGCCCCCCGAAAAGCTGTGCGAGCTCGGCCACCCCAGAGATGGGGTCCCACTGCCAACTCGTGGGCCAGAACCCAAGGCCAACACAGGTGGGCCAGGGGCAAAGTTCTGTGAGACACATCTCCAGAGCCATGGGGAATGAGCAAAGAGAGGTGGGGTGCCCTGAGGCCCCGCTGTGCATGGCAGGGCTGGGGAAGGGATACAGGCCGGATGCCAGCCCCTCCCTAGCCCCGCATGGTGCCCTGCCCCCTAGTGACTCTGCCTCTACCTCCCCTACCTGGGCTAGGCCAGACCCAACCTGTGACCTGGGCCTCCAGCCTCACTCAGGGTGACCTGTGCCATCTGCTCCCCCCAAGAGCCTCTAAATACTGCTGCCGTGGCCTCTTGGCAAAGGGAGTCTGCAGGTGAATAATCACACCCTCTCCAGGCTTCTCCACTCATGTCTGAGGGGTATTTTTACTTTGAATCCCTCCGTGGGGAGTTGGGGTGTCGTGGTTAGGGCCCCAAACCTGCAATCGTGTCCGGGTTAGGGGACCGCGGCTCAATGGCCAGAGCCCTGGACGCAATGGGGAAGTTCCATGTGGGGCCCCCAGTCTGGAGCCCCCCCACCTCCCCAGAGAGGCCACAGGCAGAGGCTGTGGGGGAGGGGGGACATCTTGCACCATCATCAGCTTTAAAGAACTTCGGTCTTCAGGGCAGTGGGATTTGGACTTGCTGATTACCTGTCCTTCATCAGGCTAACCGGAATCCCAAATGCATGCAAGTCTGGAATTTAGGCAAAGTTTGGGGTTCCTTCCAGGACCTGTCCTCTTACTCTGGCTGAGCAGCACCGTAAACCACATGGGGAAGGGGGAGCCCCACACGGCTGGTCCCCTCTGCCAGCCGGTCCCCTCCGCCTGCCTCTGCGGGGCTGGGGGTCTGCTCATTCCTTCCAAGTTTGTTAGAGAAGCTACCTGCTTTACTCTTGGTTTCTTCCCTCTGCTTCGGTATTTCTTTGCTTGCTAGAAGCTGCTGAATTCATGAAGGCAACATGCCCTCGTTTTAAATAACCTCCTGTTATCCTGAGACTTTAGCCACAAGCGGGGTGGGGGGGGCATAATCGCAAATGTTTACACGGGTTTTATTTTTTTTTAATTCCCTCCAACTAAAATTAATGACAATTACTTCCTGTATCTCAACAAAATACAACCGACTTTGGGCCATGAAAATTGTTTTCGGCCGGAACTGACGCTTGCACTTCTGCCAGTCTTGATAATTACTGCTCTGTTACGGCTTCGGCTAATACTTTGCTAAAGTAAAAACAAGCGATATGATCAGAAAATGTGGATTTGTACGTTCATCATACACGCACGTGCTCACACACGCTCCCCACCGCGCACGCTCACAGGCTCGTGCAGATGTACGCACACGCGTGTGCACACGCTCACACCCACACACACAGCCCTCGGGGAAAGTATCTGTGATCAGAAAGCTTTCCCACTGCCTCCCTGAGACAGGGAATCTCGTCCAACGACAAACGTTCTGCCTCCTGTTGAGAAGCAACCAATGCGGCCACACGACAGGGCAAGACTTAAATCGGAACACCTGCCGGGACACCCTTCCATCGCTCTACACCCCAGTTTCCCCGTCCAGCCTGGACCCACACACAGGAGACACTCTCCCCAGGCCCCGGGGCGCCGGGCCGTCCTAACCACACACAGGTGCATCTGCGGGGGGCACATCCCTCGAGGAGGATACCCCTGGACATTCTGCATGTGTGCTTGGCTAAAAATGCCCCCACGTCAACACAAATTCTTGAAATAACAACCAAGGGGGAACAGATGGATGACGAGCCACCTGGACTGGGCCCCTGTAACGTGGCTCTTGCCGTGTACCGGACGCTAGCGAGCCCCAGGCACCCACGGGGGCCCGGCAGAGGCCTCCGCGGTCTGGGACTACTGTAGCTCAGCCCTCCCCCCGCCCCAGGCTGCAGACAGCAAGGGGCAGTTCCTTTGCTGCACGTGGGCACCCCCAGAGAGCCAGTGCTCCCACTCAGGGTCACTGCGGCCCACCCTGGGGCCACTCTGCCCCCTGCCCCCCTGCCAATGTCAGGGGCAGGTGGTCCACACAATTAAGAAACACCTGCTTTAAAGAGAAAAGAGGGGCAGCCTCAAAGAGCAGCCCGTGAGCCTGCGTGGGCTAAGCCCCGCAGGAAAACCCATCCCACCTCTGCCCAACACTTCACCTGCCTTCACCCGGTAAATATCTGGCTTCCTTTTTTAACCTATGTCCTCAAACTCGGAGAGTTACTGCAACTTCCCCAGTTTGAAGAACAGTGGCCTCTGCACTGACCAGAGCTATTTGCAATTGCACTGGAAAACAGTATAAATGAAATCAGGATCACGGAGAGATGGAGAGATCAGCGCGCACTCCGGGCTAGGAAAAACGCAGAATGCGTCCCTCATGTTGCAACCGCCTATTTTAACGGCCTTTTGGGAGGGGCTCCCCGGGTCTGAGACCTCATCTGTAGAACTCACAAAATGACTGCTGCAAGGATTAAATATTATAAACCAGCACAGTGTCCAATGAGTGACGGATCTTGCTTTTGCTTTCCCGCATCTGCCCCCCACGAATCAGCTGCCCGATCATACAGCAGCAGCCCACCCTGATCCCAATCCCAAATCAAGGCTCAGCCTTCCCCCTGTTGCCCCTGATTTTTCTATACCTGCGTCATCTGGACGGGAAAGGCACTGAGGGCTTCTACAAGAGGGAAAGCTGTGTCTTCAGGACGTAACTCAGTGTGGCCAAACGACGAAGTGGGGCTGTGGGGAAGACCAGTCATGGGGCGCCTGGGTGGTGCAGCTGGCTGAGTGTCCGACTCTTGATTTCGGCGCAGGTCATGATCTCAGGGTCATGGAATCCCGCCCCACATGGGGCTCCATGCTGGGTGCAGTCTCCTTGTGGATTCTCTCTCTCCCTATCCCCCTTACCCCCTCCCCGCCCCCACTTGTGCTCACACTCAATCTCTCTCTCTCAAAAAAAAAAAAAAAAAAGGAAAGGCAGAGACGTGTCAGAGAAAGCCAGCTGGGATGCGACAAGTCTGAAATTTATCTTCTAAGTAACGAATCTGAATCAGTACGAATGTGTCTGAAGGAACTACTGAGGTCTCCAACAGCTAGATTTCCAGGTAGATCTTTGAAAATCTACTCAAAACATTAAAAGGACAGAGAAAAAAATTAAAAGGGAAAAATACTTGCAACCTACATCACAAATGATTAGTAGCCTTAAAACATGAAGTTTCTTACTGTAGAGAAGAGAGAAGAAAAATGAACAAGAAATCCACAGGAAAATGAGCTCGGCTATGAACAACTGACAGACAGGAATTGAAAATGACCTTTCAATACAGAAGAAGATGCTCAACTCACTCAGAATAAGTGGAAACAAATTCCAAGTACAGTGGACCTTGAACAACTGGGTTTGAGCTTCACGGGTCCACTTACACAGGGATTTTTTTTTTTTTTTATAAATACCCTACAGCACTGTAGATGTATTTTCTTTTCCTTATGATTTTCCTGATAGCGTTTTCTTTTCTCTGGTTTACTTACTGTACGAATCCAGTATATAATACATATAACAAGTGTTTATCGACTGTTTCATGTTTTCTATGAGGCATGTAGTCAACAATAGGCTATTAGTAGTTACGTTTTGGGGGGAGACAAGAGTTATAGATGGAGGGTCAGCACCCCAAACCTCTATGTTGTTCAAGGGTCAAGTGCACACTGCGTTAGGATAGCTCACCTATCAAATTGGCAAAAATCCGGAAGACAGGGGCGCCTGGGTGGCACAGCGGTTAAGCGTCTGCCTTCGGCTCAGGGCGTGATCCCGGCGTTCTGGGATCGAGCCCCACATCAGGCTCCTCCGCTATGAGCCTGCTTCTTCCTCTCCCACTCCCCCTGCTTGTGTTCCCTCTCTCGCTGGCTGTCTCTATCTCTGTCGAATAAATAAATAAAATCTTTAAAAAAAAAAAAAAATCCGGAAGACTGATCACCTACAACAAGGTAAGACAAAGGGACGTGCTTTCTCACGTACACCTAGGGGACATGCAAAATGGCTCAGCCCCTGCAGAGGGGAATTGAGATAAATCCCACACGCAGCTACCCTCTGACCCACCAGTGCCATGTCTAAGAATATTCCGGCAAGTATGTCAGAAGACATATGCACAGGGTTACACATGGTAGCCCTATTTTACAACAATACAAAGAGAAAAAGGCCAGAATAGGAGCGAGTAGAAGCAGCCCAAAGGTGCATCCCTTGGGAGGAGCTGGGCAAGTTTCCACACTGCACAGGACAGAGCCAGGCACCTGTACTGATGGGCGGGGTGTCTGCCTCAAGGTGACAAAAGACCATCACTCCCACCCAAACAATGAGAAGAGAAAATACACTTCTAAACAAAACAGTATTTTATTTAAACCCATCAGAAACATGCAGATGCAAAAAAAAAAAAAAAATTCTGAATTTACTAAATTCTAGAAGATTCTAAACCCTCCTCCAGTTAGAAAAGACCGATGGCCACTTGCTCCCTGAGATCATCGCAGAGCAGAAAATGATTAAGTCTGCCAGGATGAGGAGATTACATGGGCTGGTGTGGAGGGGGGCGGCTGGAATCCAGAGGACCCC
The DNA here is from genome assembly GCF_017311325.1 of Ursus maritimus. Taxonomy (NCBI): domain Eukaryota; kingdom Metazoa; phylum Chordata; class Mammalia; order Carnivora; family Ursidae; genus Ursus; species Ursus maritimus. Next base: position 94,979,217 of record NW_024425563.1, on the reverse strand, counting down.
GAACACGGAGCCAGCTCACACATCCCGCCAACTCTCCTACTCAAAAATCTGGAGAGAGAGAAATCTCCACAGTCCTGAGGTATTTAGAGCCAAGGGCTTTACTACAGAGAGGGATCTGGTGCGGCCCTGAAGGCGTTTGAGACCAGAGATAAATTGCGACTACATAATGTGGGGACCCACCATGGCCCCCTGACTCTGGATGGACCATAGCGAGGGCTACTTGCCCTGGCTGCCTAAGAAAGCACAAGGCACGTCCTCCCTACTGTCCTTGATATTCAAAGTCAAGCACAGAATCAAAACTTATCAGATATTCAGAGAAACAAGATGGGGCGCCTGGGTGGCACAGTGGTTAAGCGTCTGCCTTCGGCTCAGGGCGTGATCCTGGCGATCCGGGATCAAGCCCCACATCAGGCTCTTCCGCTATGAGCCTGCTTCTTCCTCTCCCACTCCCCCTGCTTGTGTTCCCTCTCTCGCTGGCTGTCTCTATCTCTGTCAAATAAATAAATAAAATCTTAAAAAAAAAAAAAAAAAGAAAGAAAAAAGAAAACGAGACGCCCTCCCCAATAAAGAGATAAAATAGTTATAGAGGCACTGAGAAGTAACACAGATTTTGGAATTAGTAGGATTTATTTTTTAAGATTTTATTTATTTATTTATTTGCTAGAGAGAAAGCACAAGCAGGGGGAGCAACAGAGGGAGAGGGAGAAGCAGGCTCCCCAGTGAGCAGGGAACCCGATGTGGGGCTTGATCCCAGGACCCTGAGATCATGCCCCGAGCTGAAGGCAGACACTTCACCGACTGAGCCACCCAGGCACCCCAGAATTAGCAGGATTTTAAAATTACTGTTATAAATATACTAAAGTAATTAAAGAAAAATGAGAGTGGATGAAAAGATGGACAATTTCAGCAAAGAAATGAAAACCACAGAAAAGATCCAAATGGAAACTCTAGAATGAAAAAGACATAATAACCAAAATTAAGGAAACATTCAGTTGGTTTAGTAGAGGCGGAACAAAACAAAACAATCACTGAACTGAAACATAAATTAATAGAAAGGATTCACACTGAGGTCCAGAAAAAAGAAACAGAAATAGATCCTGTCACAGACGGAGAAAACACCCCATGGCCTGGTATAACACAGTTACGTACACAGAAGGAGAGAGGGAACAGAGCAGAAGCATTTCCACAGAGAACAAGCAAGAGCTTCCTAACGCTGTCGGTCATCAGACCAACAACTCAAAAGCTCAACACATTCCACAGTGGATAAACACAAAAAGTCTACACCAAGCCACATCCTAGTCCAACTTCTGAAAACCAAAGAGAAACTGGGTAAAAACACCCAGAAGGAAAATCATTGTATTCTGTGCAACAGCAAAGAGAAAGGCAGGTGGCTTTTCCTAAAAACAAAGGAAACCAGAGTGAGGCAAATGAAATAATTTTTCAAATGCTGAAGAACAGTATTTCCAACCCTAAATTCTATAATTAGCAAACCTATCCTTCAGAAATGAAGCCGCAATAAATCATTTTCAGAAAAAAAAAGAAAGCTGAGGGAATGGACAGCAGCCGGTCTACACTGAAAGAAATGCCACAGGGAGACATTCAGGCTGTCAGGATCTTGGAGACAAAAGCACAGGTCTGTCAGGAGGAGCACAGGGCACTAGAGGAAGTCTGCTGTGGCCAAAGAAAAGACGTAAAAAGCTATATGTAAGAATACTGATTCTTTTTTCTTTAAGGTTGTTTTTTTTTTTTTTTAAGTGGGGGGAGAGCACACAGGAGGAGGGGCAGAGAGGGAGAGGCAGAGAGAATCTGTCCGTGGTGAGCAAAGAGCCTGACACGGGGCTCAATCTCACGACCCTGAGATCATGACCTGCACTGAAATCAAGAGTTGGATGCTTAACCAACTGAGCCACCCTGGGGTCCCAAGAGTATTACTTCTTTAAAGTAAAAATCATAACATGGTTCTGGGTGTTTTATAACATGTGTGTAAGCAAAATATATCACCTCAATAGCACAAGAGTGGGGGGCCATCCCAGTAACAGATTCATGTTGTTCTAAAGCCCTTACGTGGAGAAGTGGTCCAATATTAACCCATGGTACCCTGGGAAAAGTGTAGCATGGTGATTGTAATCTCTAAAATCAATGATCAAAAAAATACAAAAAAGCCAATAGAGGCCATGAAGTGGAATACCAAAAGATAGTTAATGACTCCAAAGGATGTAGAAAGAAAAGCAGGACAAAGAGTCAGTGGGACAAAAAGAAAGTAAACAGGAAAATGGTAGGCCTGGCCCAATCCTGTGGATGATTCTATTAAATGTTAATTAACAAAAACAGTCCAATTAAAAGACAGAGATCAATAGACTGGGTTCAAAAAAAAAAAAAAAGCAAGACCCACCTACCTGCTCTATAAACAATGAACTTCAAATATAAATGCACTACTAGGTTTAGATTAAAAGGGTAGAATATACATACCTGGTAAACACTGATGATAAGAAGGCTGCAGATAGAAAACTGAAGGAAGGAAGAAATCAGAAGACTTATGAGACTATATCCAAAGGAACAGTAACTGTATTAAAACAAGAACACTAATGGGGGCGCCTGGGTGGCACAGCGGTTAAGCGTCTGCCTTCGGCGTTATGGGATCGAGCCCCACATCAGGCTCCTCTGCTAGGAGCCTGCTTCTTCCTCTCCCACTCCCCCTGCTTGTGTTCCCTCTCTCGCTGGCTCTCTCTCTCTCTGTCAAATAAATAAATAAAATCTTAAAAAAAAAAAAAAAAAAAACCAAGAATACTAACATGTCCTGGGACTTGGAATCCACAGACAGAATTAGAGACATAGCAATACCCCAGAAATCAGGGAGGGCACGAACAGAATTAAAATATCTGAATGTGCTTTCATTGCACAGAAAGAGGGTAAAAGCAGCAACCGATACTAGAACGGTATAAATTGAAGAAGACCTTCGTAATTTCTAGGGAGTACTGCAACATGACTAAAGAATAACTCTGAAACGAGTAGGAAGAAGTAAAAGTACAATCATGAAAATGAACAACTGGGATACCACGTCTGGCTAGGACGGAGTGAGGTTTCCCCAGCTCCTCTACCAGCCGCTGACCGCAACTGACATGTCTAGTAACCACAGCTGGCCGCGTAGAGGGGAGCCAACGCAGGGAAGGGTTGCCCACGATGGAGTGTTTCCTGGTGTAAAGGCTCCTCTTTCCTCTCTGGTGTTGCCCCAAGGGCAGCCCCAAGCACAGAAGGTACAATGCTGGCTTTCTGGCCGGAGGAACTCAGAGAAAGCGCTGCTAAAGCCAAGAGGGTTGGCAGGAAATGCCTGTTTTCTTCCATTCTTTTCCCTCTGAGCTTTGCCCAAAGGCGTGGCTCTCCGTCTTGGAGCAGCAACGGCACGGAGAACCCACACGGCAGGAAAAGCCACCTGGCTTCTGGCTAGAGACAAGGAAAGGGGCCTCTGCGGGCCAGAGAAGGTGGGCAGCCCCAGGGAAAGGCTGCCATGGCCGAGATGGTCTGCTTCTGAGTACAAAAGTGCCCAAGTCCCAGGCTCGGCCCAGGGGCTCCCGAGTGGGAGGGGCTCAAGGCAGCACAGCAAAGCTCAAAAGCAGAGTGGAGATTAGAACCACTGGCCACAGACAGCGAAACAGAGCTTGTGGTTCATAACCATGCTGATATCCCACTAAGAGAAACAAACAAGAGCGTCAACATTCTCCAGGAGATGATAACAGGACCTGCCTGCATGGAGAGTCTGGGGAATGTAACATTCCGCAGGCAGAGGACAGAGTCAGAAACACCAAGAGAATATGAACACATCTCAAGAGGAAGGACAGCGGACAAGGGAAGGCCAGCCTCCAGGCCACGGAGCTACTATCACCACGCTCCGAGGCCAAAGGAAAGACTCTAAGTGAAAGAAAAGTTGAAGTTCTCACCAGAGGTGGGAACTGTAAGAAATACCCCACCAAAAACTGGAGAAGGGAGAAATGCAGTACATAAAATAAAATGCACCAGATAAAGTAAGGGAGGTTTGACAAGTAGCCAGATGCTGTCCTGGATGTGGGCATGCGTACTTGGGGACCTGCGGCCAGTCACTAATGGTGGGGGGGGGGGAGCGGAATGTTACGGTTCAGCCTGCTCTGAACGCGAGTGCGTGCACTTCTGAGCGCCCCTGAGGTCCGCATCAGAGCCGGGACGCCCAGGAGTCTGGACAGTGTTTGGAGGGCATGCACGTCTCCACACGCTGACTCTGGGTTTGAGCGTGGGATTTGCAGTTCAAGATTAAAAGCCACGTGTAACCGAGCACACTTTCGTTCTGAGGCAAAGCCGTGCAATGAAATCTCAGGCTGCCGTCTGTCTGTCCATACTGGCTTTCAAGCAAATCTGTTGACTCTGTGGCGAGTCCCAGTGGAGACAGTGGGCTCTGTCTCTAATGTAAATGTTTATACTGTGTTTCTCAGAAGCTCTTTGAGGCAAATTATCTATATCTTTTATAAAAACTCTTCAGCGTCTTACTATAAAGTAGACACGAATACTCATGATAGCTGACCTTCCGCACTCACCATCTCTTGGGGAACACTTAGTGATGATTTTAAAAGTTTGATTATCGATGGTAGAGAATTGCTTGAATCAATTTAGTACCTGGGATTACTCTTTGAAAACAGATGTCCCCATACTTTTTGAAGAAGAACGACTATATTGTCAAATTTCAAATACTTCTAAAAGAATCATTATCTAATCCTTAAGTAAGCCGATTAAAAAAACAAAGGGATAGAAAGAGAGCATGCAAACAGCGATCAAAAGAAATGTAAGTATTGAAACTCCTATCAAATGAGTGGATTACACTGCAAAGAAATCAACAGGACAAGGAAGAACATTAATGATAACAGGGTCGAAGGGTCAATTCACCAAGAACACAGAAATTCTACAAGTGTGTGCAGAACTCAGCTTCAAAATACAGGCAGCAAAAGGTTATCAGACAGAAAGAAGAATTGATTTTGGAGCCTGTTTCATGGCCCATCAGCGGGTTTGTCCCCACCCCTGGTCCGGCTCCCAGCTCAGCCTCCTCTCCTGGGGAAACCTGCCCAGTTAAGCCGACTCAACAGCGGTGGGCTCAAAAAAATGAAAGCCTCATGTCATCTGCTCAGGAAGACAGGCTGACCCCAGCAGTCACTAACCATAATCAGGCCAACTGAATTTTGTTAGGGAGAGGGCTCTATTCTGCCTCTGGCCGTTTTTCCACGACTGTACAGGGCTTTCAATTCATTAAGCAACTGTAGGCCAGGTACCTTCAAGGGGGTGGCGGGGATCATCTTTCCCCTGACCACCCTAGTTTATGCTAATTAACCACCACCGCCAGATGAATCAAAGTCTGACAAAATCAACTAGCATGATGCAAAATTGAGTCCCCCCCCCCCAACAATTACAATCTGGGGGTTAGGGGGATCCCTGCAGTCTTGTCAAATAAAAACGATTGCATATTGAAATATAATTCTCCCCACGTCGCTGCCCACTGCCGCAGCCCCACGTGGCTGTTGCAGGACCTCACCGAGAAGGGATGACATTCCCACCACCCGCGGTCTTGAGTGTTCTGAGACTTGGAGCGGAGGCTGGGGTGGCCCGCGGGCGCGGCGCCCGGCTCTCTGGCGCCCCCTAGGGCCTCCGCGCGGCACCGGCGCCCGCTCTCCCGCCGCGGCCAGGCGGGGGCTGGGAAGCCCAGGGCGAGGGAAGGACCCTGGTGTTCTCCCAGAGCTTCCCAGCCGCCACTCGGGATGACAACGCTGCAAGCGTGCCACGCTGCCAGGTGCCCGGCGCGGCTCCCGTATGACACTGTCCTAGGCACAAAGGCCGACCTCAGGGCAGGGATCTTCGGCTGCACAACCGGCTCTAGTTTCAGAATCAAAGTCTCCGTAGATGGTAAAGGGGCACATGCAACCCTCAGGGAGTTCGCTCTTCCCCTAGTTTTCCAGCGCAATCGGAGACGCTGTTCTCGGATGCAAAGCAGGTGACATACAGCTACAAGGAGGGCAGCAGGGGAGGGGGGCAGCCGGGATGTCGCGCAGGGTGTACTGTAAACAGGGCGGGTCTCTAGAGCTTGGGCGAGGAACCGAGGAGACAGGAGTGCGCGCCGCTGCGGAGCTGGGGACGCAGGCCGCTCTGTGTGTCTCTGATCTCCTCTCCTTGGAGAGCCTCAAGTATGACTTTTGTTTTATCTGTTGTCTGTGTATTTGCTGTGAGCAAACTGGTCTTCCCATTCTAAAGGAGGACACGCACACACACCTACCTCTGCACACACCTACACACAGCGAGGGCATGCTAGCTTCCCCCACAGCGGTGCAGGGGGCTGCCCGGGGTCAAGGAGGGAACACAAGGGGGTCCTGAGGTGCGTTTCTACTGCAAACTGCACAACGCTCCTCCAAGACACCTGTCCACTTCCTTCGGTAAGACTCCATTTCCAACAGCGTCCAGGAAAGTCCCCTCCCGCGGGGGTCTCTTCGGTTCGCTAGGCTGATCCACACGCTCTCTGCAAAAGAGCCTTGCAAAGGGCAGTTCGCAATTCAATCCTGGACCACCGGCGCCCTCTGTTGGTCACCTCGGGAAGGGGCGCGCAGACACTTTTGGAAACACCGGGCGCGACCTCAGGACTTCACCGTGGCGCACAGAGAAGCGAGAGTCCCAAACAATCCCCACTTCGACGCAGCGGAGAGAACCCAGTACAGGAATACAAGGTGGTCTGGAAAAACGATAGTAAAAATAACCAGTTGCGAGGACTATTAGGTTGTTAATGACACCTCGGCACTGCTCGCTTTACTGCTTTTATCATCGTTTTGATGGGGACGTAAACTCCAGTTGAAAACATAATCAGGGAGAATACCTACGACAAGAGCAGTGGTGATGTCCAAGCTCCGACAAGCCCTGCTAAGCACCCATTCGCTGCCAGACCCCTTTGCCAGCTGAGGACTTCGCGTGAAACACCCAGCGAGGCTTCACGGCTGTGAGAAGCGAACCTGGAACAAGCGAAAACCACGTGCGCACGTGCAGATGCGCATTCGTACGTCCTGGGACGAGGCGGAGGGAGTGGGTGCCAACGGCCCCCGGGTGCAAAGTAAACCAAAGACCTCGACGCGAATCAGGTATTCTCACTCGGAAATGTCCCACGACCTTCTCGACCCAAGGGCTCAAATTTTGCAAAGCTTCTCAAAGTACACTCGATGAGGAGCGGAGCACGCCAGCCTCCCTGACACCAGCTCTCCACGGGGCGACCTCACACAGGCCCGCGGGGAGAAGGGCGGCAGCGTCGGACTGGCCAGGGGCGCCAAAGACGCGCCGGGGTGGCCGAGGCGCGCGGGTGGCCAGAGGCGCCGGGAACGGCGGGGTGGCGGGGCTGCCGAGTTCCCCGGGACGGCGGGGTGGCGAAGGGACCGGAGTGCGCGCGTGGAGCAGGTGCCTGGGCCCCGCGCGCTGCGCGCCCCCGCCCCCAGCCCGGCGGCCCCGGGTGCGGCGGGAGCCCCGAGCCTCGTGTGCGCCGGCCCGCCCCCTCCCCCCCACCCCGCGCGCCGTTCCGGGGCGTGTCCTCGGCCACCCGGCTTCTATATAGCGGCCAGCGCTCTCGGGCCGCCCAGATGCGAAAACGGCAGCGGAGCGCACAGCACTGGTAGCTGCCTACCCCACTCCCGCAGCCTCGCGCCGCGCGCTTTCGCCCGATTCCTGCGCGCCCCAGCTGGCCGAGCAGCGGGCCCCCGCGGTGGGCGCCATGCAGCGGGCGCGCCCCGCGCTCTGGGCCGCGGCGCTGACCGCGCTGGCGCTACTCCGCGGGCCGCCGGCCGCACGGGCCGGCGCGGGCTCGGCGGGCGCGGGCCCTGTGGTGCGTTGCGAGCCGTGCGACGCGCGCGCTCTGGCGCAGTGCGCGCCGCCGCCCGCCGCGTCCGCGTGCTCCGAGCTGGTGAGAGAGCCCGGCTGCGGCTGCTGCCTGACGTGCGCGCTACGCGAGGGCCAGCCGTGCGGCGTCTACACTGAGCGCTGCGGCGCCGGCCTCCGCTGCCAGCCGCCGCCCGGCGAGCCGCGCCCGCTGCAGGCGCTGCTGGACGGCCGCGGGCTCTGCGCCAACGCCAGCGCCACGGGCCGCCTGCGCGCCTACCTGCTGCCAGCGCCGTCCGCGCCAGGTGAGCCGCCGGCGCCGGTCGGCCCCGGGCGGGGGCTGGGGCTGCGCCGCGGCGGGGACCCCCTGCTCTCCCCGCCCCTGGTACCGTAGGCGCGGAAACCAAAGCCCCGCGAGCGAGGGCGCTCGTCCGCGGCACTGTCTGCATCCGGCCCTCCACGCGCTGCGTTCGCTGTGTGCCGGGCGCTTGCAAATTACTAAGCGCTTTCGACAAACTGGGTCAAAGGTTTCCCGGGCCGGAAGGGGAGGATACGAGGTTATCAGGATCGATCCCATGCCGAGGAACATCTCCCCGCCCTTGGTGGGGGCGCAGCGCGGGAACGTGGGCACCGACCGAGCGGCCCACCTCGGGAACGCGGCTAACGTGTCCCACAAACTGGGAGCGAGCGTGTTTATGCAAGGGATGCGGAGGGAGCTGGAGGAGCAGGGAGGCGGTCGGGGCGGATTTGGACTGGAGAAGGTGGGCAGGAACGTTGTAGGAAATGGTACCTGTCTTTAAAAATGCCAACATTTGCACAGACTTAGGGTTTGCGAAGCAATGACACGTCTCTGGGTGCGCCAGAATCAGTAAGGTAGGAATCAGGTATTGGCATCTTTTGCGTTTGGGCAACCTGACCTCCAGAAGGAGGTGACTCCCCACGGTCCCCCAGGGGCAGGGAGGAAAGTGGAGGCTGAACCGGGTTTGCCACGTCCTGCCGCGTCGCCCTGATGCGCCCCATCCGCCCGGTGGCTGGATGGCCCCAGACAAACGCCAGGTGCGGGGGCTTCAGGGAGTGTGGACTCAAAGATTTTAGGGATGGTGAAGGGGGTGGAATAAGCCTCAGGACTGTGCCACTTAGACCGAAGTGGAAGGGATGGGGTCCGGTTCCTGGGAACCCGGAGAGGACAGAGGCTCACGTTTGGCAATTACGCTGCTGGCTCGGCCACTGTCGGCTGTGTGGCTCTGTGAAGGACATCACCCCGTTCCCCGAGAAAGCTGTGTAAATGGAATCCGCAGCTGTTGCTCTGAATCTCCAGCAGGCTCAGCCAGCCTCCCTGGGTTCAGTGAGTCGAGTTCCTGCAGGGCTGGAGGCCGCGAGAATTCTGCCCTCGCCTCCACGGCACCAGGCTGGACAGCTAGTGGGCAGGCCCCCATCCTGGGCTGGCAGGAGGGAAGTCCCTTTGTAATTTTGCGTTCTGCATATTTCCACTCCGGGGTGAGGCTCCGTCTTTGGGAGGCAGGGCTGGCTGTGTGGATCCCAGAGAAACAAACACCGTTCCAGGATTGGTGGGAAGGCAAAATTCCAGTTACCTAAAACATGTGCCGTTTTATAGTGGTGGATTTAAAATTACTAGGTGCATTTGTCTCAGGGCAGTTACGTCCCTTTGCTGTGTGCACTTAATTCTAGCGTGTTTTCTGGATATTCGAAAAATGATCTTAGAAGTCCTTACAGACACTGCTGATTTTAGTGAGCCGGCGATGGGCATATTGTGATGACTATCATAGTAGCTCCGCAGTCTGGGTTGATAGATTTAACTAAAATGTGTCTAAAAGACCTAAGACTTATAACACCCGTGGGGGTGGGGAGGTACATTTCAATGGCAGTGAAAAGTTAAGATTATCTTTCGCTTAAATGCGGAGGTTTTGGGTTTCTGCTGAAGTCAGCAGGCATTAGAAAGAAAACCTGCGAGCTTTAAGACATTATTCAGTTCTTGGAAAAGAAATGCAAATATGTTTATTTACATACCCTTAGCATCTCCTTTGTCCCCAGTACTTCCCTGAAAAGGAAGGAGAAAACCCTAAGGTTAAAGGAAATTGAAACCAAATTCTACCAATTAAGAACCGACTGTCTCAGGCCCTGGGCTAATCGGTGTTCCTCCAGACGCCAGACCCCTTGGAAGCTCAGCCCCCCTCCACCTCCGGGGAGTCTTCCCAGGCGAGAAAGTGGAGTCCCAGGGAGGAGAGGGTGTTCGCCCAGCCCCTGGGGAGTGCACTTGCCCTGGGCTTGTCCTGCAGAGAGTCTGTCCTTCAGCCAGCCTTGGGAGAGTTCTCCGGGAGACCTTTGTGCCTGTCACCTAGAGCCAGAGGTCTCCGCCAGCTTCCCTATGGGCTCCCAACTTGCATGAGGGGCGGGGCCACGGCAGGGCGCTCAGCACCCCCAGGCATGGTAGATTCTGGACCAGACGGTGAGCCAAACCCCTCCCAGGAGGGAGGCAGGCTGCTGGTTAAACAGAGCGACCGTGTGGCCCACAAGGGGGCCTTCCCCCAAAGCCACCCCCACTGTTCATCCTGGGAAAGGAACCCAGAAAGCGTGCTGGCTCCTGGCTCCGTAGCAGCCCCGCGTGTGGTCCCTGCACGTGAGTCCCCAGTGACGCTGCGGACATTCCAACAGCAGTGTCAGGGCCTCAGTTCTCTTCATTTTAGCGCGTTGGTCAGAGAGGTGTCTGGGGACAGGGTCTCTGCACCTCCCCGGGGCATTCCAGCCCATACATGGACAGTGAGAGCTGCGACAGTGGGCCCCGTCACACACCAACCAACGCACCCAGAGCCAGTGGACCTGCAGCCAGGCTCAGAGGGGAGGGTTTTTCCCTGGGCCAGTCTGCTCCGTGGCACAGGACAGCAGGGAAAGCGGAGTCCCTGTGGGGCTTGTGGACCCCCAGATGGCTGCCCCCACCCGACACTTCTGACTCAGCAGGGCCAGTGGGTGGGGCAGAGAAGGTGCTGGTTCCCAGGAGGCTGCGCTTGGGGTGGCCTGGGGGGTCTGGATCTGTTCCTGCTCGGGCATGCCCCCTGCTGGCGGAGGGTGACAGTGTGGTGACAGAGCGGCTCAGCGGTGAGAAGCTGCCCCACCGCTCTGAAAGCGCACGTCAGATTTCGTTCTAGAAAGTGGGGTTCTTCTGCTAGTGCCGTGGAACAGTACCTTATCCAGGTGTTTTAAGGTTATTTGGAACTGCTGGATGACATTTCCACGTAGCTGGGAGTCGGTCGCCACAGGAAGATTTTGAAAAGACCGGTGGTAGCTGCGGATGGCCGTCACACCCTGTGCCCCTTACACTTTTCAAGGAAACAGCAGTGAGTCGGAGGAAGACCACAGCGCCGGGAGCATGCAGGGCCAGGCCTTCCCCAGCACGCACCGGGGGCCTGACGCCAAGCTCCAGCCCCTGCACACCAAGATGGAGGTCATCAAGAAAGGGCACGCCAAGGACAGCCAGCGCTACAAGGTGGACTACGAGTCCCAGAGCACGGACACCCAGAACTTCTCCTCCGAGTCCAAGCGGGAGACAGAATACGTGAGCCTTCCCCTCCCGGTGGGCGGCGGGCTGAGTGTGAAGGGGCCCTTCCCACTGTGGGATCTCACGGGGTCTCCCATCCCCAGTCCTGGGCCTCGCTGTGGGGACCTCACGGGACCCAGGGAGCCATGGTTGGTGTTGTCATGGGGTGGCGTGGCAGGTCCCTCCATGGCTGCGTGGGATTCTCTGAGGCCGTGCACGCTCCGGAGTAACCAGTCGCTGCCCCCACAGGGGCCGTGTCGCCGGGAGGTGGAGGACACCCTGAACCGACTCAAGTTCTTGGACATGCTTAGCCCCAGGGGGATCCACATCCCCAACTGTGACAGGAAGGGCTTCTACAAGAAGAAGCAGGTGAGTGGCGTCCTCACGAGCTTCCCTCCCCTGCTCCCGCCGTCTACGCCTCTCCCCTGACCCTGACCCGCAGAGCTGCCCTGGGGGCCCTGGGTTGACTATGAAGGGACACGGGGTGATGTCGTGAATAACTGTCCCAGGGACATGAGGTCGTGGGCCAGAAAGCCTCCCTGACATCCCCTGTTGGTTCCCCTCTCTTCCTGGGCGTCCTGGCACGATGGGGGGGGAGGGGGGCGTTATTTTAGGCCAGGCTACGCGCATCTCTGGATGAGCTCCTCGGCACCGGCTCTGCACTGGGACACTTCCCGCCACGGGAGCTGCAGAGTGAGCGAGGCCACGGCCGAGTGCCTGTGGTCCTGGTTCAGTCCCCGGGCCCGTCCTCCCTGGCCACGGGCCTCCTGGTCTCGGTCACACCTGTTCGCCACTTGTATATTCCCATCAGTCACTTGCTCAGCAAAGGCGGGCTGAGAGCCCATCTGTGCGGCTTGGCAGGCGCTCTGAGGCAGGTGCACCCGGCGGGTGGGATGTTCTCACCCCCTCAGGCCTCAGGTGTGTCTGCAGGGTGATGGGGGCCAGTACCTGAGACCCAAGGGGCACAGAACCTCCCTGGCCCCGCTTCCCCGGAGAACCCCCTCCCCTACACACAGGGCACAAGTGGCCTCCACGGTAGCCTCCCCGGGGCCCCTTGGCCCTGGGCGCCTGGCCCGCTGTCAGGGTTCGCTCTGTGCTCTCCCGCAGTGCCGCCCCTCCAAGGGCAGGAAACGGGGCTTCTGCTGGTGCGTGGACAAGTACGGGCAGCCGCTTCCCGGCTTCGACGCCAGGGGGAAAGGCGACATTCACTGCTACAGCATGGACAGCAAGTAGACGCTGCTCGCCACGTAAGCCGGGGGGCCTGGGCTCGGGGGCCACGGGGGCGTGTCTCGGGAAGCGGGGACAGACCCCACAGGAGGGTGCAGGGGTCCCCGACCCACCTGCAGCCCCCCGGGGAAACAGGGCCTGCAGTCAGGTTGTCTCGGAGGCACCTGGAGTCCCTCAGAAGATCTTGGACTTGGCCCTGTGCACGTTCGCACACACGCATGCCAAGAAATCCAACAGCCAGCCTTCCCCACGCGGCTGCTGGCGGCTTGTCTTAACGGGCAGACGGTTTCCACCCACGAGGACTTGTGAAAGGGACGTGCTTCTCACTCACAAGTGTGGCTGGTTTTTCTCTGTTAAATGTTACGGATATTTTGATAGTCTGTGATTGATATCATTGTAATAAAGTTTATTTTCACCCAACACAAAAATGAGATTTTAAATGAGATTTAGGACTTTGAAGAATGCTGTTGTGTTTGATACTGCTTTCTTTTAATAAGCAAGAGAGCCACTGGGGAAAACAATAACTGGGTTTCGTCTTCTCAAGACAAATCGAAGTAAACAGAAGGAATTTTCATTTATTTTTTTAAGATTTCATCTATTTATCTGACAGAGCGAGCACGAGCAGGGGGAAGGGCAGAGGGGGAAGCAGGCTTCCTCCTGAGCAGGGAGCCTGATGCGGGACTCGATCCCAGGACCCTGAGATCATGATCTGAGCCCAAGGCAGACGTTTCACCAACTGAGCCCCTGAGCCTTTTAGTTACAAGTCTTGTTTCCCCGCAAGTTGGAAAGAAAGAATTCAAGGTTCAGGGTGAGACTTGGGGACGGTGGCCTCTGCCTGTGTCTCCCCTCGGGCAGGTGCTCTTGGGTAACTGTAGGGCAAGCCCCTGACCCGCCCGCAGCCGGGATCTCATTCATGCCTAGTGTCTCAGGGCTGGAGTTGAGCCTTTCGACGTGGGGGAGTTATTTCAATATATTTCTCTTTCTGTGTGTTTTAGTTATCGTGGAGCTCAGAAACGCCTTATTTTGCACAAAAGACTGCCAAGGACATGATCAGCATCTGGCTACAGCCTCCGTTTATATTTCTTTTTGTGGTGAATTGATTTTTCTTTTAACCGAAGTTTAAAAAGAGTTGTTCGTAGCGCCTAGGATTCTTCTAGACGGTGAACCGCAGTGTCTTCCACTTCGCAGGAATCCGTGAGACGCGGCTTGGTTTTTCTTCTTGCTTCCTCCAAGCATACACGTAAACTCCAGCGCCGCGCGGCCGGACCTCCCGCGGCCCGAGCACCCCCGCGGGTGCGCCCACGCAGCCCCCCCTCCACTTCCAGACCCAGTGAGGGTTGCTTCTGTGCAGTGCACGCCTCGTCCCCACTCGGTCAATGAGCACAGGCCTCGGCGAGAATGGGGAGCCCCGCACCCTGGTGTCTGGACGACCCGGCCCCCCTACCAGGGTCTTACATCTGAGAGGCAAGGGCCCGCCTCCACTGATCCTGCACCCTGGGGAGGAGCAGAGAGAATGGGTGGATTCTTAACATGTAAAAAATAAAAGACCAAGAATGTTCTCGGGAAGTCTAGGAACCCGTGAAGACAGGTGTTTCTGACCCCCTGTGTCAGGCAGCTTTTTGGAGACGCAGGTCAAAGACCGGGGCCTGCCCTCTGCCATGGGCTCCAGGGGCAGGGGGCGGGGGGACAGCAAGGCTCCGCCCTTTTCAAAGGCCGTGGAATTACAGCAGGATTTTTTCGATGACCGCAGACAATAGCATTTTTCCATTGAGCAGTTCAAGAACGAGTTTATTTTTGAGAACAAGCTCTTTTAAGGCAAAGATGTTTATTTTTCTGCCTCGCCCTTGTCCTCCTTGGCACGAGGTAAAAAGAGGAAAAATTGTTATCACCCAGCAAAGAGGGATGGCTTGTCGGGGACACTGGGGGCACCTGGAGAATCCCATGTCCACTGCCCTTGGACCCCCCCACACTTCTTTTTCTAAGTCACACATATATGCAGAGAAAGTACGTTCTTCCTGAGCTGTTAACCCTTGTAGATAATCATAGACGAGATGTTAGCCACACTACAGAAGAGAAACACTGCGCTCGGGCCGGGCTCGGCTGCTTTCCCAGAGGCCGGGCCTCAGTCGGGCAGGCGAGCAGGAGACCCCGGGGTGGCCGTGCACGGCACACAGCCCTCCCTGAGAACACAAAGGGGTCTCGAGACTTTCTGCCTACCTGTGAGCTTTCCTTTATTTTTTTAATTAAGTTTTTTGGGGGGAAAAAAGGTATTTTTGAAAAGTTTGTCTTGCGATGTATTTATAAATAGTAAATAAAAGTTTTTACCATAAGGAAACTCCCGTCCCCGCGTTCGTGACTGGCTCCGGGTTTTGCATCACTAGGGAAATAATTCAAGAGAGTAAGATGTTCTGAGCAGCCTGCTGGGAACCTGCAGTCCTAGGAGGCTGACTGTGGGCTCATTCCCACCGCCAGAGTGCGCAGCAGAAGCGCAGATGCCCCTCTTTGACCGTCTGGCTTTTGCTGCATTTTAGGGGGTGTCCCCTGGGGACCTATCTTGTCACCACTCAGCGTTCAGGGCCGTGAAGGGCAGGCATGGAACACGCTGGACCACCTCTCCTGTGGCCCTTTCGCCCCTCCGCTTGGAGGGCAGCCGATGAGGCAGGAGGAGAGGGAGACCTGGAGGATGCTGGGTGGGCTCCCGTCTTGGCAGCCCTGGCATAATTGTGCGGCATGGATGACAAACCTGTCACAGGATGGCCCGTTCAGAGCCGTAACTGACCCTCGAAAGAAGCATCTTGAGATGGGTCTGTCCTGCAGAGCCCTGCCCGCTGGCCTCGAGGTCCCAAGGTCATAGAACAAAGGAGGAGGAGTGTGGGACAAGCCATGGTCCAGGGGGAGGGGCTGTGCCTGCCAAGTGCTGACCCAGAGGAGGGAGGGAGCCGGCGAGCAGAGCAGGGCCATGGGGGCAGCAGGTGCTGGGGGGCCGTGGGGTGCTTGGGGTGCATGAGTCTGGCAGGCATCTGGGCATCCGGGACTGGAGTGCAGCAGGTCCTTTAAAGCCCCTGCAGGTGAGAGCCGCGTGTGATTCTGACCTTGCGAGCGTGGCATCCTGTGCGCTCCCTAACCCCCACTGGCCTTGGACCCCTTTCCTTCTCCCTGCCCTCCTGTCACAACTGATAAATGACTGATAAACACGTGAAGTTGCACATTCCCGGCTCTTCTCCCCACTAGCCCCTGGGATCCCCTCCATCCCCCATACCACATGTCCCCAACCGCCATCCCCCAAATACACACACAGAAATGAGCGTGCCAGGGTGTGTGTGTCACCGGGCCCGAGGAACACAGCTGCTCTGGCGGCTCTCCGGGGTTTCCCGGGTCTGACTAGCCAGCCACACGCAGAAGCATGACAGTCACCAGTGTTGAGGAGGACATCACGGAAGAGGCTTCTCCGCCATGGTAAGCTGTCCAGAGAGTCTCGCTCATATGGCCGGACTCCTGGGACCCAGCTCTCCTCCCAGACACGCGCCTGAACGCAGCGCTGGAGGCCCGCACGTGGCACCAGGACATTGTCAACTGAACCACGTTCCTTAGAAAGGAGTGTGATGTCTCCCACCCTGTCGTTGATGTCGGCGATATGGAAAAATGCTCCATGTGGGTGAACATGAGAGCAGACGCCGTTGTACTGTGTACACACCCACGTGCCCACACACACACTCACACGGGCGCGCACGCACACAGGTGCACGCACACATGCATGTACAGACGTGCATACATGCACACAGGTGTGCACACATATGCACACCTCATGCACTCACGCACACACAGGCACGCATGTACACCGGCGTGCACACACACAGGCACACTCACGCACTCACACGCATGCACATGCACACTCGCCCACGCACACACACTTGCACTCACAGGCACACACGCAGAGGCAGTCACGCACACGTGTACACAGACGTGCACACACATGCACACAACTAGAAGGAAACACGGCACAGCATCCGCCCTGGTTGTGCGAATGTAGACGATGTCTTTATTTTATTCCATTTCATTCCAGCGGCAACCATTCCTGCAGCGACAAGAGTGTGTTCCTTTTTCTACAGGAAAGCCTGCTGTTCATCTAGCCGGCCCACCGCCCGTCGCTCTGGAGCCTGAACAAGGAGCCTGCGCTGCTGGGGGTCGCAGGCTTCCACTGCTAACCGCCCCCCCACAGTCTAGCACTGTCCCCAACCTGGGAAGTGGCCTGCACCCCCCTCCAGGCCCCCAGTTCAACCAGGGTTGCCTTTCCACCCTGTCTGTTCTGGGACAGGCCCACAGGCAGTTCACAAAACGTGCAAAACCACTGCTCCTGTGGAGGAAGGAGGCAGCAGGCTCGGGAGGGGGACACAGGGCTGGGGAGGAGCGAGCACTGCACACAAACCACCCCTGGGTGTGGAACGCCTGCCCCAGGTGCCTTCCTCTCATTCCCTTTCCTTGTCTGCTTTTACTGTGGGAGCTGGTCAAGGAAGGCCTCGTGGGAGTGGCTTTCCAGTGGGACCCAAGGACGCCAGGGAGCAGCCACCCGACGCTGGGGCCACGGCAAGCCAGACGCACCTGACATCCGTGGGTGGAGGTGGCAGGTGCGGGCAGGCGCCAGGTGAGGGACCCCAGAAGCCCTGGCATCAGCACTGAGTGGATGGGGAGGTAACTGGGCTGCCCCAGATCCCTGCTGCCCCTGGGAGTCTCGGACGGTGCACTCAGGGCATATTTGGAACACAGGGCCCCGTATTTGCGGATTGGATTGTGGGGACTGAAGAAGACATAGAATAAGCGATCCAAGGTGGCATTCCAGCTGAAGAAGCAAACGGGAGGACACCAGGATCTCCATGCGGTTAACACGGAGACACCTGCAGGCATGTCCCTCCAGGCAGCCATGGAGGGGTCCTAAGGACAATGTCAAGGTCATTGGAAACAGTGAGGAGCCCCTGGGGAGCTGGCAGCCTGAGGCTATTTTAAAGGGGGGTGCCCCAAGTCACGTTACGGGGCAGGAGTCGGCCAGACCAGTGACGTTGCAGCGTCCACCTCCAGGAAAGGGGCTGCTGTCCCTTTGCCCCCACCAGTGCCCCTCCATGGCTTGGGAACCATCAGCACCTGCCCCACGGCCGCACAGACACCTGGTACAGGTGTCCTAAAGGAGTGAAGTCAGTCAGGGCAGTGATGGGCCTCAAGCTCGGGGTGTCCCTTCTGGACGTTTTCCCTCGGCCCCATCCTCACGGCACCTGTGCCATAAGCTTCTGGTGGGGACACAGACCCACACTGCAGGGGTCGCTGGTGCCCTGGGCAACGTGTGTTCACAAGCTGCAAGACCTCTGAGCAGCACAATTGTATCAAAAGACACACAAAGAAGCAGATCATTTCCATTGGAAACAAAATCCTAACTGTCCCTCCCGCATAGGTTTGAAGAGCGGAGAGAAGGTATCATATTACAAAGTAAGAACAAGAAACATAAAGAGGAACCAAAATTAACATAAGATTCCATAGAAGTTATAATTTTGAAGAACAAATCGGAAGCCTGAAGATTCTTGTAATTGTGACAGCATTTAAAGGACTGGTTTAAAATATTCCCTCAAAGAAAATGCCACGCCCAAATGGTCTCACGAGTCCTACTAAATGTGCGAGGAACAGAGCGTCCCAAACAACAAGAACTTTTTAAGAAGCTATAAAAACCCCGATTCATCCTACAAAAGGAGTATAACCCCAAAGCCAAAACCACACAAAGACAAAAGACAAAGTACCCACCTATTGTGCTCATCGATATAAAAATCCCAAGGAAATTGTTACTAAATCAAAATCCCATGGTTCATATAAAAGGTATTATGCCATTTCCAACTTGGGTTCATTCCAGGCATACAAAATAATTTAAAATTAGAAACTCTACAAACAGAGCAAATGTAGCTAATCACATGAGTATACTAAAGATAAAAAGAGATACTTTAATTAATGCAGACATCAAGAACAGTTGACAAAATTCAACACTATAAAAACTGTTAAGGGGTGTCCAGGTGGCTCTGTAGCTTAAGTGTCTGACTCTCGATTTCAGCTCAGGTCATGATCTCAGGGTCATGGGTTCGAGGCCCACGTTGGGCTCGGTGCTCAGTGGGGAGTCTGCTTCTCCCTCTCCCTCTGCCACTCCCCCTGCTCATGCTCTCTCTCTAATGAATAAATAAAATCTTAAAAAAAATACTTTAAAAAGTAAGTGTAAATGAGATACAACTATATCCAAGGTGAAGAAAGGAGCCACGCATTCCTCTAAGTAATTGTCAGAATTGTGGTTTTCAAGTTGGTGGGTGAAACCATGGATCCTTACTGCATTATTAAAAATAGAACAAATAATAAGAGAGCCAAATGCAGACCCATAACAGGAGTGTGTTGTCAACCAGGGATTCTGATGAATCGTCGCAGTTGGTTAGAATGGGCTCAAGA
The DNA here is from genome assembly GCF_017311325.1 of Ursus maritimus. Lineage (NCBI taxonomy): Eukaryota > Metazoa > Chordata > Mammalia > Carnivora > Ursidae > Ursus > Ursus maritimus. Next base: position 94,960,112 of record NW_024425563.1, on the reverse strand, counting down.
CAGGAGGGAGAGAGGCTGGAGCGGGCAAGCATGGGCGACTTGGGGAGTCGCTAGCTCTCCACGACTCCACCTGCTCTTCCGGTTCCTCGAATCCAGCATAACCTCTGCCCCCAGAAAATCGTTTAACAGCTTTGTTGAGATAGATTTCCCATACCATGCAATGCCCCCATTTAAAGGGTGCAGTTCTGTGGGGCACCTGGGTGGCTCAGTAGTTAAGCGTCTGCCTTTGGCTCAGAGCGTGATCCCAGCTATGGGATCGAGCCCCGCATCAGGCTCCTCCTCTGGGAGCCTGCTTCTCCCTCTCCCACTTCCCCTGCTTGAGTTCCCTCTCTCACTGGCTGTCTCTCTGTCAAATAAATAAATAAAATCTTTTTTAAAAAAAAAAAGGTGCAATTCCGTGGCTTTGAGTGTATTCACCAACATGTGGCATCATCCTCACTCACTTTCAGAATATTTCCATCACTGAGTAAGAACGCTCATACCCACGGGGCGCCTGGGTGGCACAGCAGTTAAGCATCTGACTTTGGCTCAGGGCGTGATCCCGGCGTTCTGGGATCGAGCCCCACATCAGGCTCCTCCGCTATGAGCCTGCTTCTTCCGCTCCCACTCCCCCTGCTTGTGTTCCCTCTCTCACTGGCTGTCTCTCTCTCTGTCGAATAAATAAATAAAATCTTAAAAAAAAAAAAAAAGAACGCTCATACCCATTAGCTGTTGTCCACCAGCCCCTCATCCGAGCCCTAAGCAATCAGTCATCCCTTTCCATCTCTGTGGCTTTCCCGATTTTGGACGTTCACAGAATCCCGTAATGGGACGTCATTTGTGACAGGTCGTGCTCACCGAGCGTACTGTTTTCAAGGTCCATCCGGGTTGTAGCATGTATCACTCTTTTTTATGGCCAAGTCATATTTTCATGGTATGGATACACGATATTGTATTTATCCATTCATCCACTGATGAGCATTTGGACTAGTTCTACCTTTTAGCCATTATAAATAATGCATCTAGAACATCTGTGTACAAGTTTTTGCATGGACGTATGTTTCATGTATCTTGGATATATCCCTAGAAGTGGGATAACTGGGTCCTATGGTAAATTGATGTGGAATCATTTGAAGGATGGCCAGACTATTTTCCAAAGTAGTGGCACCATTTTACATTCCCACCAGCAGAGTATGAGGACAGAGTATGAGGGGATTTCTGCACATCCCCACCAGCACTCGTGACCTGATGTTTTGATTACAGCCGTTGTAATGGGTGCAAATTGGTGTCTCATTGCAGTTTTGATTTGCATTTCCCCGATGACTAATGACAGTGAGCATCTTTTCATGTGCTTAGTGACTGCATGTCTTCTTTGGAGAAATGTCTGTTCATACAATTTGCCCATTTTTTAATTGGGTTGTTTGTCTTTATACGACTGAATTGCAAGAGTTCCTTCCATATTCTAGGTACCAGTATTGTCAGATTTGTAATTTGCAAATATTTTCTTCCATTCTGCAGGTGGTCCTTTTGCTTTCTTGATGGTGGCCTTTGAAGCACATGAGTTTTTAATCTTGATAAAATTTGATTATCTTTTTTTAGTTTTGTCACTTGTGTTTTTGGTGTCATATCTAAGAATCTTTTGCCAAATCCGAAGTCATGAAGATTTACCCCTATGTTTTCTTCTAAGAATTTTATATTTTTAGCTATTACATTTACCTCTTTATGAATTTTGAATTAATCTTTTATATAGTGTGAAGTTGGGGTCCAATTTCATTCTTTCACATGTGGCTATCCAGTTTCCCCAGCCCCATTTGTTGAAAAAAAACTGTTTTATCCTCATTAAATGGTCTTCCAACCCTCATTGAAAATCAGCTGATCAGCAGTGTATGGGCTATTAATGGACTTTTGATTCTATTCCATTGATCTATATGTCCATCCTTACTCCAGTAACACACTGTTTGATTACCATTTTTTTTGAGTGAGTTTTGCGATCAGGAAGCATGAGTCCTTCTACTTTGTTCTTTTTTCAGGATTGTTTGGGCTATTCTAGATCCCTTGCAATTTCGTATGAAATTTGAAGTCAACTTGTCACTTTCTACAGAGAAGTCAGCTAAGATTCTGAAAAGGGTTGCATTTAATCTGTGGGTTAGTTCAGGGTGTTTAATGTTCACAATGTCAGGCCTTCTGTTCCATGAACATGGTATGTTTCCATTTACTTAGACCTTCTTTAATTTCTTTCAACAATATTTTGTAGTTTTTCTTTTGTACTTCTTTTGTTAAGTGTATTACCAAGTATTTTATTTTTTTAATGTTAAAAAATGAGTGAAATTATTTTCTTAATTTTCTTTTTGGGTTGTTCATTGTAAACATATAGAAATACGATTGATTTTTATATATTGATATTGTATCCTGCAACCTTGCTAACTTGAATAGACTTGAATAGTCTTTTAGTGGATTGCCTAGGATTTTCTATAGGTAAGATCACATCATCTTCAAATAGAGATAGTTCTACTTTTCCTTTATCTGAATGCCTTTTATTTTTCTTGCCTGATAGAACCTCTAGTACAATGTTGAAAAGAAGTGGTGGGAGAAGCCATCCTTGTCTGCTCTCCCCGTCTGTGGGGTGGGGGTGGCGGGAAGGCACACAGAACTTCCCCATTAAATTCATTGTCATCTGTGGGATTTTCCTAGATCCCTTTAGTCAGCTTGAGGAAGTTCTTTCTATTCCTAGTCTGTTGAGATTTGTTTTGTTTTGTTTTACCATGAAAGGGTATTGGATATTATCAAATGCTTTTTCTGAGTCTCTTGAGATGACCATGTGATTTTGGGGGTTTTATTCTATTGATAAGATTTATTACATTAATTTGTGTTAGGACATTAGAACAACCTTGCATTCCTGAGATAAATCCCACTTGGTCATGGTTAATGATTTTCTTTTAAGAGAGAAAGAGAGAGAACACATGCACACATGAAGGGAAGAGGGGCAGAGGGAGAGAGAGAATCTTAAGCAGACTCCATGCTCGGCATGGAGCCCGTCGCAGGGCTTGATCTCACAACTGAAATCAAGAGTTGGATACTTAACCGACTGAGCCACCCAGGCGCTCGGTGAATGATTATTTTAATATGTTGCTGGATTCAGTTTACTAGTATTTTGTTGAAGAGTTTGTGTCCGTAGTCTTAAGATTTTATAATACTGGATGTTGAGTTCCCAGGCCACTCCTGGGGGCTTGGCAGAGAGGGAACAGCAGGCATGGGTCAAAGGGTGAAAGGAGAGACCCAAGATGGGGAGCTGGAGCCCAGACTGTGGAGGGTGGGGGGGGGTGTGAGATGGGGAGACTCTGACTTTTCCCACAGCCGAGGTAGGGTGCACCCAGGAGATGGGGTGGAGGCAGCCAAGAGGCCAGGTGGGACCACTGGGATGGATGAGACATCCATCCCTGGAAAGATGTGGAAAGAATAGTCAGCAGGACAGCCTCGGGAAGAGCGAGCAAGGACTAGTTGAAGGAATAAGGGTTCCAAGGAGCAGAGAAGCCCCATGAACTCAGAGCTCAGCCATCGAAACAGAAGGGGCAAGCAGGTGCCCACCTAGAGACCGTCGAGCCCTGCCAAGGACAGAGGCAGGCGAGGGTGAGGTGCAAATGAAGGAACACTTCGTGTCACAAACGCTTGTGTTCCGCGTTTAAGATCCTGCTCACAGAGGTAGAGAAGGGGTGAGTCATGAGAAGTTAGGACCCAGGTTGGGGAAGTGGGGGGTAGGGGGAAGGGCAGAAGTGCCAGCAGCAGGGCTGGGAGCCTGCAACACCAAAGCTGTGTGAGAAGGGAGCGCAGCAGAGGGATTTCAGAAACAAGGAGGGGACATTCAGGCCACATCCACGGCAGTCTCAGTGCTCCCAGGTGGAGAATTGATGCCCACTACGTCTGCACCTTGCAGGTGTTCCTGACAACACAGCCCACTCGCCCGGAACTCAGAGCAACGTGGCCACATCCGCCCTGGTCCCGTCATCCCCAGGTGACTCTCCCTGCGTGTTTACACAGACTCGGATCTGTGGCTGCAGAGGAAGTCCTTCTCCAGCGTCCTGTGAAGTCACTTGGAAAAAAAGCAGCTGCTACACATTTCAGGTCTGCATTTTCCAGGCTTTATTTCTCCCTGCTCTTTAGAACCCGAGGCAGGGAGCTTTGAGGAGCTACGAATCAATATTTACACCCAGTGCCACGTGACAGGTTTCATGATTTACAAAGTAACACAGCACAGGGACTGTGTCGAGAAAATACATGTACAGTGAATAAATAAACTACAGATGTATGTGTCCACCAGTATGTGGCGTATAAAAGTGGTTCCCACACATATACATATATATATATAGATAAGTGTGTATGATTTCTAGGCTATAAATATGCTATGTACTTAAATATTTCCTGTGAAGGGACAGATGACAGGGCACATGCTCTCAGCTGTGCATGGCAAAATATTGATTGCAGTTGGGGTCGCCTCTGACCTCCACGGACCCCGGGATCCTCTCCCCGCTCCAGGGGTAGACACACCAGCAGACCCCTCGCTGGCCGTCCGTGGCCGTCCGACACTGCAGAGGCAAGACAGACAGAGCGCAAGTCAGGAGCAGCCCCGGCGAAGCTGGGAGGAGGCGGAGCTCTGAGCCGCCAGTGACCTTGGCCGAGGAGGGCACGCCCAACACACCCGCCCACAGTTCTCCCTGTAAAATAGAGACTAAGGCAGAGTGTCCAGTTGATGAGGACAATGTGCATGTGTTTAATGGCCGCATGTATGCACAGCTGTCTGGCTTGTGGCCCCAACAGCAGACTGCTGAGCCCGGAGCGAGCACGTCCCATGTGTGGCCGCCATCACCTTGGACCCCCGGGGCAGACGCCTCATCAGGAAACCATGGCCTCATCCTATTTCCCCTGCTTATACCCCCCAGACCCTGTGCTTCACTGAGTCCTAAGGAGCTCCTCAAAATTGAGCGTTGGTTTGGTTCTGATCTCATTTGTAAGGTGGTTGTTTCCCTTTGCGGGGAGGAGAGCAGTGAGAGAGGTCCGAGGAGACACTCGCTTTCCTAAGAAGAGCGATCCCCTTCCTCTGGCGGGACAGACAGGGAACAGATCTGGAGCATGAGGGACCTATCGCCCACCAGCTCAGGCTGGCCAAGCGGCAGGGTCGCGCTTGAGCCAGAGCCCCTGGCCAAGGGCAGGGGTCTCCCGCCAGCCGAGATCACCGAGCTGGTCTGCAGTCTCCCAGGGGCTACCTGCCCCTAGTCCCAGAGGGGTGCCTCTTACTTAATGTGGTCAGCTGGGGGCTTTACAGTGCATATTAGGGACCTGACGCCCTGTTTGAGGAAAGGGTGGCTTTGCAGGGATGGCACAGCAGGGGTTGTCCCTGCGAGGATGCCCCTGGGCAAGGTGCACACCTGTCTGCTGTGATAGAATCCATTCTTGTTGCAGTTGGGCAGGTAGAAATTGTTAAGATGCCTAGGCGACTGATGTTCCTCCGCCAGTTGTGCCAGTATCCTGTGGAGCTCTCGCCGGCAAGGCTCCTAGAAGAGCATTTGTGATCAATGACAAGGAAAAGAGAATTGTCCACCTAAACAGGACTGGCGGGAGCAGCTCTGTGGGGCTCTGGGGGTGAGGAGGGGGTGAGTGTCTGTGGGAGTTGTTGAGATGAATGGCAGGCACACCCACCCTCCCTGAACATTGGCTAAACTCCTACAGGGAGACCAGAGCTCCCCATCCCCCTGGGTCCTCCCCTCCGCCTCTGCCCTGTGGGGACTTCGCCCTAACCATCTGCCAGGAAGGAGCACATAGCCCTTCCAGCAGCTGAGACTTCGAGATTGTGAACCCCCTTTCCTTTATGCCATCATTTCATAGAAGCCAGATCAAGCGAGATTAAGTCATCCATCCGGCTACTTGGAGATAAGAATGAGCTTTTCTCCATTGGTCATCATGTGCAGACAAAATCCTGAAGTGTCCAGGAAATGGGTCAGACCCCCACTTTTCTGGGGGCTCACGCTTGTGGGGACCATTTTCTCTCTTTTTCCTCACAAACCCGCCCATCTCTCCAACTTTGATTCTCGGTCGCCCTCAAGTGGTAGGATTAAAAAAGCCGTCAAATCGGACAGGACAGAGGAATTAGCATTTAGTGGGGGACAGAGTTTCAGGGTGGGACAATAAAATAGTTCTCGAGACGGATGGCAGCAATGATTGCAGAATTAATGCCACAGAACTATACTGTAAAATGATTAAAATCGTAAATGTCATGTGATGCATATCTGATCACAGTTTTTAGCAAGGGGGGGGGAGCAGGGGTCCTGGGGGAGCGCTGTAAAGTCGGGGGCTGAGCTGTAGGGCGGGGTGAAAGACACACATCTGAAGCTACACAGCAGAGGACCTGGCTTTCCACCTAACAGGGTCCCCTCCTCAAAGTCCCTGCGGAAAAGCTGGACAAAGCTGGGGTGGGAAACGTCTGTCTAGGAGGCCTTGGGGAGGAAAGCATTCGTTCCCAGGCCTTCGGGCCCCGGGGGAAGCCCACCAGTTCTGCTTGGCACCTGCCCCAGGGCCTTACCTTCAATTTGTCGGAGTCTGTGTCCGAGGCATACCCAGCTCTCATGATCCTGTAACTACTGACTGCATTCCAGGGGATGGGCACGTCCTCCTCAGACGGGGCCATCAGATGGAAATTCTCCAGGAGCTGCTCCTGGGTGATCTCCGAGCTCTCCGAGGACTCCTTGGCATCTGAAAAAGGCAGCACCGCAGACCCATGAGCCCTCCCCAAGCTTCTGCAACTGCCCCCTGGGAGTGGCCCGAGAATCCAGGCTGGGGCAGAAGGGTGGTCAAGTTGACCCTGAGTTTTGCCCACTAGCTCTTTAACAGAGCCTCGGACAGTGTCCGGGAAGTCAGATGACCCAAGAGCAATTTCGTAAGCTGGGGGTCTTGCAAGGATACCCTGTGTTTTTGCTTCTAAAGGAGCAGGAGAGTGAAGCCGTGTGCACATTTGAATTCGGTGCGTGGACAGAGTCACAGAGAGCTAGCTTTACTGAGGGGGCCCTGGAGATCCAACTCCTTTGAGGACCTTGAGATGACCCCATTTTACTGACTCTGAAGGCAGAGAACCAGCCGGAACACTGTGTCCCTCCTTGCAAGGGTCACGCGCTCTGGCAGATTCCCTACCAGGCCATGGAACCGCAGGATTCCTCCAAGAATGACACAGGACAAGGCAGCCACCCGGCGGATGGGGAGGTAGGGAGTGGGGGTAGAGGGAGAGGTATTTCCTCTGCTTCGCATCACAAATAAAGCCCTGTGAATTTCAGCAAAGATCTGACTGTCCTTAGGGGCGACACACACATCAAATACTGTTTTTCTATCGCAATGAAGGCAAGTGAAGTTTACAGCCTCTGCTGACACTTGCTCGTGCTTGGTAAAGTGGGCAAGCTCTGCCGTCTCCACAGAAGTCCATTACAAAGGACATTCCGAACACCTGCCCTGGGGCCTAGGGATTCCCATCCCAGGCCTTCCGAGAGGCTCTGGCCCCGGGGGGCTGCCTACTTAGCAGCAGAAAGGAGGGCCAGGCCCCACTGACAGCTGCACTGCCAGGGCGCCCCCATGGCCTCCCTCCTCTCTCATGGGTCTGGGTTGCCACAGGTCAGTGGGCTGTGGTCCAGGTCTGGGCCCCTCTCCCCAGCTCTCCCACCAAGTTGTGTGAGCCCGCCCACCTCTCCTCCCCTCTCCTGGGCACCTGTCGCAGGACCATGAAATGATGAGGCTCATCTAAGTGACCAAAGATCCATTCCCCTCCAAGCGCTGGACTTGGGTGGGTTTGCTCCACACTGGCCATTCTCGACAACCTCCCCCCCGCCACCGCAATCTGTCTTGGGGGGGAGGGCACCCCGTGGGGGGTAGGGTTCTACCTGCCGCGGGATCGCTGGGCCTGCAGACGCCTTGGCCGCGGATGAGGGCGTGCAGCGGCCGGGGCTCCTCTGGCAGCGCTCGGCAGCTGAGCCCGGTGGCGCAGCGCGCAGTGGCCACTCCACAGGCGGAGCCCTCTGGCAGGGCGCACATCGGGCAGCAGCCGCAGCTGGCGGGCGGGGCGGGCTCAGCGCAGGAGTCGGGCACCGGGGGGCAGAGAGCGAGCTTCTCGGGGGAGCAGGGCGCGCAGTGCCATGGCTGGGGGGCTCCAGCGGCCGCGCCCAGCTGCAGAGCCAGCAGGAGCAGAAGCGGCCAGGCGCAGGCAGCGGGGACCTCAGGCATCATTTGAGCAGGTGCGGCGGACGGACGCTGGTGCGCTTTCGAGCGGTGGCTACGGAGCCGGTGCTTGCGAGGTAGCCGATGCTCGCCGGGAGTCGCGCGCGCCTTATAAAGGGTGCAGACCGCCCTCCCCGCCCCCTTGAACGGGCGGTTAATGATTGCCAGCGCTGCGTGCTTTGTGGCTGGTGTTCAAAATAAGTTTGAAAAAAAAGTTTGTTTTGCTCCTGCGTCCAAGGGCCTGCGCAAATGGTGGGCGGAGGGAGGGGTACTGGTCCGGGTTTCCGACTGTGTTTGTCCTGTTAAGCCTCTCACCTGAAGCCAAAGTGCAATTCCAACCAGGAGCGCACAGCCAGGTCTCGCTTGTTTTGTTCGAGGGGTATCCCCCTGCCCAGCGGGCAGCGGGCTCCTCCTCCGCAGACCCAGGGAGAGCTGGAGAGATGGGGGGGCAAGGTCAACCCCCACCCCGGGAGTTTTCAAAAGGGGAAACCAAGGCCCAGGGAGAGGAAAGGAGGGACCCCTGGCCAGTTTTCAGTGGCAAAGCCCTGAACTGCTTCTCCCTCTGCAGGCAGAAGGCCTCCAGACCTGCACACATCCAGCCTTTCCCAGGAGGGAGGATGGAAGGAAAGGGGCAGCTCCCCCCAGGGCTGGTGCCAAGCTCCCCGTTGTCACCACAGCCTCCGGAGACTGACCTTGTTCCCTGGCTTCCAGAGAAGAGCAGGTCTCGGAGTCCATGAAGAGACAGGTCCAAGACCCCTGCAGAATGGAGCCCAGACCCCAGGCTTCTTCCTCTGACTTTCTGGCTCAGACCAAAACAATTTTTTTAAAGATTGATTTATTTATTTTAGAGAGAGGGAGAGCTGGGGGGAGGGGCAGAGAAAGAGAATCTCAAGCAGACTCCCCGCTGAGCGCAGAGCTTGCCTGGAGGCTCGATCTCACAACCCTGAGATCAGACCTGAGCCAAAACCAAGAGTCAGACGCTCAACTGAATGAGCCCCCGAGGCGCCCCATCAGACCAAAGTTTAATCAGGAGTCTTTTTCCTTTGTGAAAATTCCTATTTCTTGGATATTCGCTGGGGTTGCAAGAAAAATGTCATTGTACCTTTAAAGGCAGAGGGAAATGGGCCCGCTCGTCCCTGGGACCTGCTGGTGCTCTCGTGGACACGGTCCCTAAAGGAGGCAGCCTAAATCTCCAAGATTTAGTGAAGCTTTGCAAGTTTAATATAAATTCCAAGTGAAGTAAAATGAGGACGTACAGGGGCTCCTGGGGGGCTCAGTCGGTTAAGCAACTGCCCTCAGCACAAGTCATGATCCCGGGGTCCTGGGATCGAGTCCTGCGTCAGGCTCCCTGCTCAGTGGGGAGTCTGCTTCTCCTTCTGCCCTCTGCCTCTCCCCTGCTTGTGCTCTCTCTTTCTCTCTCTCTCTCAAATAAATAAATATTTTTTAAAAAATGAGGAGGTACAAAATATGCAGTTTGTGTACAAAAAGGTACTATGAATATACATGTCAGCATGATTCTAAATTTATGGACGATCTTGGGAGGAATACATAAGATGCTGATACCACTGCCTCCTTGGTGGGGAGGGACGTGAAATCAGGGACTGAGGGAGGGACTGGTTTGCCCTGCTCACACCTCCATCTTTCTGGGTTTACATTATCTGGTAAATACTACATTATTTCATGTAATCGTACTTGTATTGTCCTGTCTATTATCCATCTCAAGAGAAACCACATTACAATGAACTTACAGCTCCATTTGTAGCCACCTCACTGGGCCTGTGGCTTGGGTGAGCACCTCGGTTTCTGCTCTGCTCCATCCCTGAGCACAGCTCCAGCTACGACCAAAACAAGGTCAGCAGAAATCATTGCAGCTGGAAGTTCAAGATCATGTTTGTCATTATTTTTACGGAGTAAAGTTCAGTGTCTGGTGAAGGGACTGGCTGAGCGTTATTTGTGGTGTAGGTTCCTAAACGATTTCATTTCCAAAAGGAGAATCTGTGCTCTGAATTTCCTCTGACTTCCTCCATTTAGGATCTGTGTGTCCACCCAAGATGGTCCCTTAATGACGCACATGCAAGAGGGCATCGTTGGGTAAACACTCAGGGCCTGCCCACTGTGTGCAGGTCAGTGACAGCCCTGGACAGTTCACCCTGTCGTGCACTTGCCCGGTGAGGCCCCCACCCCCACCCCAGGTCTTGCTCGTTCAGCACGTAGTGGAAGTTTCTCTCCATGTAGATCGATTTCCCAAATGTTTCCACTGCTTGCCTCACATTAGACACAAACAAAACACCGGAGAGAGAGCTCTCCCCTTCTCTGGCCACAACAATACAAATGGGGCAGTTCCTCCTGGAGGCCTCTGTGGGCCGTGCCTGTCTGTCTGTCCTGGGGGTGGCTGCTCCTGAGGGCGTCCATGAGTCCTGGGTCCTGCTGCCCCTGGTGCCTGGCCTTCCATGCCCCCAAATCTGTGCCTCGACTTCTGTGACCCCCAGTCAGAGGCCTGCTTGGCCCAGTCACCCCTCCTAGGTGCGTGGTGCGTGCTACAGGGAGCCCCTCCTCACTTGCACGTTGTGCCCTCAGAGCTGTACCTGCCTCCCCAATCCTGTGGACTCCTGCTCAGTGTCCAGCCCTCGTGTCCCCACCCCACGCCAGAGAAAGTCATGCCAGGTCTCCTGACGCCCTCCTTACTGTGCTTCCTGCCGGGATTTCCATCCCCCTCCCCTGCCCACTCCCTCCGTGCCACCATCCTGCCAAGCGCGTTCTTCCAGGGCTCTCCCTGACTCCCTCCAGCAGCCGCCCCTTGGAACAAGGGCCCTTCCTCCCAGCCCCTCGCAGGGCACGTTCTCGAGCTTCCATCTCGCACCGGGTCCTTCCCCCCGCAGAGGACATGCAGAGGGTGGGGGCCATCCTTGCAGCCTTCGGCCAGTGTGGGCCGGGTGAGGGGGACGGGCTAACCCATGGCATCTAGCAGGAGGTACGCCCCGTCCGGGGTGATTATAAGCTGGTCCTGGAGATAAGCGCTTTCCTGGAGAGTCCAGAGTGTGGTAGCAAACAGCACGACAGAGGGCACGGAGCCATGCATGGGCCCTTCCCACAGAAGCTGCCAGCCAAGGCAGGTGTCAGAGGGGAAGCAGGCCCTCCCAAACAGCAGAGGATGGGCTCGCAGTGCAGGCAAGTGGGTAAGGCAGGGAACCAGGAACGGGGCGGTGTGTTCGGGGAAGGACCCAGTGTTCTCCGGCCAGGACGCTAGAGTGACAGCAGGGGGAAACAGGAGCGGAAGGCTGTAGATACTGTGCCTCGGGCTCGGGCCAGCATGGGAGGATTTAGGCAGGGCCAGGGGTGCAGGGGTCAGAAGGAGCTCAGGAACGATCCAGGGGGGCAGGCCTGCAGACCAGAGACCAGCACTGAGCCCATCCTGCTGATGTCCCTTCAGGCCGGGCACCGGCCGCCTGCCAGACCCTGGGGCAGAATGCAGGCCAGCCACACGGGCGCCACAGCCCCACCCTCAGAGATCTGAACGGAGAACAGTCCACAGGCATGCTTGCAAACGTCTCCAGGAAGGAAAGGGCAGCTGGCTCCGGGATGGGGAGGGGTGCTGCTGGAGGGAGGGTCCCGCGAGACCACAGCTGGAGGGGAGACAGCCAAGGCCGGGCGCCCGGTCCGTCCCTCGAGAAGCAGTGCACGGTTTCACCTCCATCTCCATCTCCACGGACACTTTCCCCGGCTCGACTACATCTTCTCAGTGTGGATCGGGACTCCCAGAACTCCCTGCTGCCCCTTCGCCAACCCTTGGGACACACCTGAACGTCCTCTTCTCTGAGGAGCCTTGCTGGTGGCTCCTCTGCATCCCCGAAGCGTGTGGCATGATGGATTGGCCATGCTAATGAGCCGTGTAAACCTTTGCTTGTCTGTGTGTCTCCCGCCAGGCTGGGAGGGTAGCGCGGGGCTCACGGAGCCCCCCTGCCCCCGCCCCCTGCGCAGGATACCAATGGGCACCCCTGCCCATCTGACCAGTGATGGGGAGCCACAGGACAGGGAGAGCGGTGGTGGGGGGCTGGGGAGCCAGGGTTTTACACACCTGCCTTATGCACCTGGCGTCTGCCGTGCTCACCAGCGTTGCCAGAAGACCCTCCCAGTATCTCACGGGGTAAGGCTTCGCACCGCCATCTGGGGTGAAGCCCACTTGGCCCAAATCAAAGCCTGCAGGCATCTGATGTCAGGGAGGGCCGCAAACTGTGAGTTTAGGGGGGTACTCGGGGGTGTGTTTGGGGGGCAGCATGGAAAGGTAATTTGGGGGCACATAGGGGAAGTTTTCTGTGCCGAGTATAGAATGTGTGTTCTATCTACTAGGCAAGAAAGAGCATCGTCCTTGTGGAGCCCCAGGCACAGAGAGATGCCCGCCCACCTGCCGGGTACACGCCCCACCTGCAGGGGAGAGCAAACCACTGCTCCCGGCTCAGAAAGTCCCTCCGTGCGACCTCAGGGGTGGGCGTGACTATGCCCAGTGTCTCTGCCAGTCCCTTCCTGACACCGCACGCACATCGGCCCTTGGCTGCAGGAGCTGCGGAGACAGGTGTCACCTGCTGTGTCTAGGACTCAGGGGAACAGGGGCAGGTCAGGGAGGCGCGGTGCCTGGCCGGGTAGACCGCCTGTGTTGGCACCTTGGATTTCCATGTCCTGGTCCATCGTACTACCTCCCTGGGCCTCAGGTTCCTGGCCTGTGAGAAGGCATTGGGAGCCCTGAACAAAAGGGCCGTCGCCTCCACCATCCTGAGCAGCAGCGCGTGTCCCCACACCTGCTACAGGCAGAGGCGGGGGCGTCTCCAGATGATGAAACCGCACAGGCCATCCCGTCACCCGGTGGGTCCGCTTACTCACCAGCAGTGGGGAAATTGGGCAATCGGAGCTCTAAAAAACAATGCAAGGGTCAAGGGCAAAGTCAAACCTTCAAAGGTTTGTAATCCAGAGGCCCCTCCAAGGGGAGCTGTTTTTAACCTGGGGAAAAAAAACAAGAAAAAAGTTGTGTCGTGTTCCTCGATCAACATCGGGGATGATGTAAATCCGTGCAAGCGCCTGGCCGCTGCCCTGTCCCCCAAGTGACAAAGGGCTCCGTCCCCACACTGAAGGCACACCCTCTGCCCCGCTAATCTGAGCAGGGAAGTAACCTTGCTCCTGTCTCAACCACACAGCCCAGATCCTAGACGCAGGAGCTCAGGGGGGTGCCCAGGGCCGGTGTCCAAGGGGCCCCGGGAAAGGACAGGGCTTCCCTCCGCGAGGGAAGGCACCCAACCACGTGCGCACCCCAGGGTGCTGTTGGGGTCGGGGCACCAAGTGCCAGACACATAAGGGTGCCCGAATGTGTTCATTCCCTTGACCTTCGCCTGAAACTAAGGCCCAACTGTCATGGGTTAGACCAGCCTCACGTCACCTGGGGCCTGGGTAGAGAGGCACATTCCCGGCCCCACCCGGACCCTGACTGGCAAGCTCTGAATCAGGTGCCCATCCCCCCCGGGGGACCCCGAGGCCTGCTCCAGCTTGAGCCTCGGGCTCAGCAAACCCCCCTCCACTCTTGCTGCAGGCCAGCCTGCAAGAACCAGGGTGGAGAGCTGGGGAGGGGGCAATGGTCAGGAGAGTCACGGCAGCAGGTGGGTGATGGACAAAACTCTGCAGGAGCCGACAGACAGCCACCTTGGTCCCCATGCTCCCCAGATGGAGTCCCACGAGCAATTTCTGCTCTTCATGGCCCTGTGTAGAAAGGAAAAGGTGTGACCAGAAGAGCCTTCCCGGGTCCCTGCTCGGCTCTCAGGCAGGATTCGTTTGGTTGAGCGTTGATGACCATCTCCTGGAGATGAGGTCTGTGGTCTCGTTAGACGGACAGAAGTGTCCATAACTCTGATGAGGAGAGCATGCTCCACCAGGTTGGCCCCGGGACCTCCTGGGCAGGGTTGTGTGTGGGGGGGGGGGTCCCTGCTCTGATGTCTGACCTGGGGCCACCTTCTGCACCCACTCACTAATGTGTCTACAGCCCCATTAGTCAATCTCCATGGCCAGGATCCCCTCCTCAAACCAACGAAACACCCATGGAGCAGTGGGACATCCCCCACCCCCAGAGGTGGCAACAAGGGGCTGCACTGGTGCCCACCAGGCAGGAGATGACACAGCTCTGCCTATTCTGTGACCTGCTCAAAGGACAAGGATGAGGTGCAGAAAAGTGGGGATCATCTCCTATATTACAGTCTCCAATATATTATGCTGGGGTGTCACCCTTACATTATAGTGTGGACGTCACAGGGGTGTCTGCCCTACATCACAGCGTGGACATCATGGGGGTGTCTCCCCTATGTCACAGGGCAGACATCATAGGCTTATCTCCCCTCCATCACAGCACGGATGCATGGGTTGTCTCCCCTACATCATAGCGTGGACATCACAGAAGTGTTTCCCCTACATCACAGTGTGGACATCATGGGGGTGTCTCCCCTACATGACAGTGTGGACATCATGCTGGGGTGTCTCCCCTACATCACAACACAGACAGCATGGGGGTGTCTCCCCTACATCACAGAGCAGACATCATGGAGGTATCTCCCTTCTGTCACAGCGTGGATATGATATACGAAATGGGCGGTGCCGTCACCCTGGTCACACGATGTACACCACAAGTGGCATCACATGCTTCTCCCCATTTAGTGTTGATAGTATCTTGTTTTTGGCCGTTCTAATAGGTGTTTACTTATATCTCCTTGTTTTAACTTGCATTCCCCAGATGACGTATGATGTGGAGCAATTTTTCA
Source organism: Ursus maritimus (assembly GCF_017311325.1). Taxonomy (NCBI): domain Eukaryota; kingdom Metazoa; phylum Chordata; class Mammalia; order Carnivora; family Ursidae; genus Ursus; species Ursus maritimus. The sequence goes on along the minus strand of NW_024425563.1, from coordinate 94,945,095 downwards.
TGTGCTTATTTGCCATCTGTTTTTCTTCTTTGGGGACTGTTTCCGTTAAGGCCTTTGGCCATTTATTAATCAGGTTGTTTGTTTTCTTGTTTTTGAGTTTTAAGAGTTCTTTTAACATTTTAAATGACAGTCCTTTATCAGATTCATCTTTTGTAAATATTTTCTCCCAGTCTGTGACTTTTCCTCTATTCTCTTTACATTTTCTTTCACAGATCAGAAGTTCTAAATTATACTGATGTCCGGCTTCTACAGTTTTGCTTTTGTGGATCACACATTTGGCGTTTAAGAAACTCATCACCAGGGACACCTGGGTGGTGCAGTTGTTAGGCATCTGCCTTCAGCTCAGGGCGTGATCCCGGCGTTCCGGGATCGAGTCCCACATTGGGCTCCTCCGCTGGGAGCCTGCTTCTTCCTCTCCCACTCCCCCTGCTTCTGTTCCCTCTCTCGGTGGCTGTCTCTGTCAAATAAATAAATAAATAATCTTAAAAAAAAAAAAAAGAAAGAAGGAAACTCATCACCATACCTGAGGCAATCTGGCTTTTCCCTGTGTGTCTTCTAAGAGCTGATAGTTTTTCATTTTATACTGAACCCTATGATCCATTTGACTTCATTTTTGTGAAAGGTGTAAGGTCTGTGTCTAGGTTCATTTTTTCACATGTGGACATCCGATTGTTCTGCTGCCATTTGTTAAAAGATAACCTCTCCATTGTATTATCTTTGCTTGTCCAAGACCAGCTGTCTATATCTATGTGAGTCTATTTCTGGGTTCTCTCAGCTGTTCCATTGCTCTGTTTGTCTATTATTGCCAATATCCCTCTCTATGCTATAGATTCATCTATTATAATACCATAGATTTACAGTAAGTTTTGAAGTCGGTAGTGTCAGTCCTCTCACTTCGTTCTTCAATATTGTGTTGGCTATTCTGGGTCTTTCGCCTCTTTTTTTAACTTGAGAATCACTTTATCAATATCTACAAAATAACATCCTGCATCTTTGATTGGGATCGCATTGAATTTCTAGATCAAGTTGAGAAGAACTGACATCTTGACAAAAATTGAGTCTTCCCATCCATGAACATGGGATACCTCTCCATTTACTCAGGTCTTATGTGAGATCATCCAACAGTCTAATAGTTTTTCATATAGACCTCGTACATGTTTTGTTATACCTACACACAAGTATTTCATTTTGAGGGTGCTAATGTAAGTGGTATGTTTTTAATTTCAAATTCCACTTATTCATTGCCAGTATATTCAAGATGGATTGACTCTGTATCCTGGTATCCTGCAACTTTGCTTTAATCACTTATTAGTTCCAGGAGTTTTTTCATTGATTCTTTTTGTCACCTGCAAAGACAATTTTGTTTATTCTTTTCCAATCAGTATACATTTTATTTCCTATTCTTCTCTTATTGCATCAGCTAGGACTCCCACCATGATGTTAAAAAGCACTGGTGAGAGGGGACATCCTTATCTTGTTTTGATCTTAGTGGGAAAGCTTCAAGATTCTCACCATTGACTGTGATTTTACTTAGGTTTTTATAGGTACTCTTTATCAAGTTGAGGAAGTTCTCCTGTATTCATAGTTTACTGAGTTTTTAATCATGAATGTATATTGGATTTCGTCAAATAGTTTTTCTGCCTCTATTGATATGGTCATGTGATATTTCTTTAGCTTGATGTGATGGGTTACATTGGATGATTTTTGCTCTTGAACTAGCCTTTCACACCTGGAATAAATCTCACTTGGTCATGGCATATAATTATTTTATACATTGTTGGATTTGATTTGTTAATATTTTGTTGAGGCTTTTTTCATCTATGTTCATGGAAGATTGTGCTCTGTAGTTTTCCTTTCTTGTAATGTCTTCATCTGTTTTTGGTATTATGGTAATGCTGGCTTCAAAGAATGGGCTAAGAATTATTTCCTCTGCTTCTATTTTCTGGTAGAGATTGTAAAGAATTGGTATAATTTCTCTCTTGAATGTTAGTAGGATTCACAAGTAAACATGGCTTTCTGTTTTGGAAGGTATTCTGACAGTTTATCTTTACAAATGTTAATAAATTTAAAGTATTACTTGTCCTTGGGGCGCCTGGGTGGCTCAGTCGTTAAGCGTCTGCCTTCAGCTCAGGGCGTGATCCCGGAGTTCTGGGATCGAGCCCCACATCGGGCTCCTCTGCTGGTAGCCTGCGTCTTCCTCTCCCACTCCCCCTGCTTGTGTTCCCTCTCTCGCTGGCTGTCTCTCTCTCTGTCAAATAAATAATAAAATCTTTAAAAAAAATAAAAAAATAAAAAAAAATAAAGTATTACTTGTCCTATGATATTTTGCACTTATTTGATTATTAATGAAATTCACAGGGTTTTTTTTTCTTTTTTGTAGTGCTTTACAAAAAGTACCACTCATTAGCCTCTTATTTATAACCTGAAGTCAAACGCAAGCTTGAGCATACTGGTTGCATAGAATCTGTTCTAGGAACATATGTGTTGGGTATAGGATAGTAAAGTCAATAGGACATAGGACTAGATAGGAATGGGGCTTAGAGGGAAAGTTTATTATATTCTGGGTCCTCCAGACAGGAGGCATGGCACTCCACACAGGGCCACAGGGAGGCACCGGGGTGGTCAGGAGGCAGAAGCAGGAGGAGGGGAGAGTCCCGGCCACAGCCCTTACTGGGGTTTCCACGGGAAAAGCAGAGCAGGGCAGTGTGAGCAGCTTAGCATTGGCCACCTTGAATAATCCCAGTGGTCTCTAAGCTTATATAGGGTGTCCTTAGCTGCCTGGCACCTGGCCCTGGGGAGGTAAAGCCAGAGGAGTATTGTCCCCTGGGCTGCTCGGTCCAGATGGAGGAGGTATGGCTCTGAGCTACTTGGTTCCCATATGGAAGGCATGGTTCCCATATGGAAGGCATACTCCCCGCTGGGTCCTTTTCTATCTTCAAGGTTTGGCTAACCCCATGCGAGGCTAACAAGAGCCAGGCTCTGAACCGAACTTCTCTGCACCATGAGGATTATTTGTACTGCGATGCAGGTTTCGGTGGGGTAGACCAGCTGGCACATGGGCGTCTACCCCTTGGATTCAAGCCCCGCCTGAAGTCAGCCTCTGCACAGTGAAAGGCATCCAGCTCCGGGCACACCACCTCCCTGAGCACCTCTCCAGGAACATGCTGGGCTCCCAGCAGGGACCAGGAACAGGGCATAGGGCCAACTCCTCCGGAGGCTGGCCTCAAGCCCGGGCAGGGCCCTTGCGCCTGCCCACGCTTCCCCCATAGAGGACTGCCCAGGGCAGCAGTGAAGGGTGCTGGTGACAGATGACGTTGGTGTGCCCGACTAAAGTGACCCTAGACACACACTGCAGATTTCGAAATTGTTTTTAGCCACAAACACAAACAAAAGAGCCGTATGCTACACTCAAAGCAATATGCCTGAGTGCCAGGAGGCCAGGGCGACTCTGGGGTCAGGAGAGCAGGGCACCCCCGGCTGCCAGGAGGTCAAGGGACCCTCAGAGGGCCTGACACAGAGAGGAAACAACAGGACACTGGGATGTCATCAAGGCAGCCCCACCTGGCTCACTGCAGGACTTGGAACCAAACTCTTCCCCACTATGGCCTTCACTTTCCCCATCTGGAAAAGGATGGACTGTACCAGGCGAGATTTTTTTAAATTGTTATTTAATAAAGATACGTTAAGATGCTGGTCGGGTGGGCACCGCCTTCTTGCCTGCCCTCCCGCGGTCCCACTTAGGAAGACGCTTGCGGTGGGAGGAGCTCACCCTGGCTGCCCCAGCACCGGCCAGCGCATGCGCCTGGGAGCCGCCACCAATGCCAGTTCGGGTCACAACAGGGCTGCCCATCAGGCGCCGCTTAGGGTCCTGCAGGGGTTCTGACAACTGCCCCATGAAGGCTGGGAAGGATTCTCACAGCGCCAAGGACTTTGGGAGTCCGACTCTCGGCTCCCTGCCTCTGGACACGGTGACACGGGGACACCAGCCTTGCCTTGGGTGCTAGGGTGGGGTGATGGTCTCCACTGCTTTAGCTCCTCGTGAAGAGGCAGGGGAACCGTCTGGCACGCAGGAGCGCACGTGGATGGCTCAGGTCTGGGCGTTCACGGGGCCCGCAGCCCCGACCTCGGGAAGGCCGGAAACACACACAGGTGCGCGTGGGAACCCGCCAGGTGGAGACCCTCAGGGCTCGCCCCGCGCGCGCTCCGCCCTGCGCCTGCGCCGCCACGGAGCGACAGGTGCAGGCCGCGCACAGCTGCGGTCGGTTCACCTGCCTGGTCTGCGGGCGGCGGCGCCGCGGGTGCTTCTGGGCGCCAGCTTGGGGTGCGGCGGCTGTGTCCTCGCGTGGAGGCAGGATGGAGTCCGGGGCACAGGTACCACTTCCCTCCTCCCCTAGTCTGGGGCGCCCTGCGTGGGACCCGACACACCCTCCCCTAACACATCAGTGAGCTTACCCGTCCTGCACACCCCCACCCTCCCTCCCCTTTTCCCTCCCCTCCCCAGCCTGTCCTGGGTCCGGTGTGGCCTTGCGAAGGGCCAAGGGGGCCACCACCAGGAGCAGGAAGGGAACCCTGGCAATGCCTGCTCCATATGCAAAAGGAAAAGCCGGGTGCGGGACTGGTAGGGTCCCCAGGGCGAGTTTCAGAGCCCTGAGCTTCGGAGGCGCGCCCCCGGGGCAAGACGCCCCCCCAACCACTCCCCAGCCCAGCCAGGGGGCTGCCCAGGTCTCCTTGAGTCTCCCCGTGCCTTGTCAGATGAAGAGGGACCTTTCTCCCTTCTTCATTTGTAGGATAGGTGTCAAAATAAAAGGGCTAAGCAGGTATGGAGCAGCCCCAGCCGCCCTCCCCAGCCCCCACCATAAGCTAATGTTATTTTTAGCTTCTTCTGGAACATTAGATCCTTATTTTTCCTCAGTTTGGAGGGGGGGGGGAAAGCCCGTACCCAAAACAGAGACATCTTTTCTTATCAGTATATTAGAAAAACATTTCATACTAAAAAAAAAAAAAAAATACCGTTAAGGGTCCTTGCATGTTGACCTGTTGGGTTTTGTTTTTTCCCCTGGGTTGGGGGACATTAGCCTCTTGTTTCTCTTTGATAGGAACTGTGGGCCGTCTGTTTTCACTGAGTATATCGTCTGTTTTGCTTAACAGAAGTTTGACATTTTATATTTTAACTTCTTTCATGGCTTCTGTGTCATGAGTTATCACTTGAAAGCCTTACTTCTGACCAGTTTACAGAGAAAGCATTTCCTTCCAGTGCTTTGACAGTTCTGGGATTGTACCTTGCTGGCAAAGAGGCGAGCGTTTATGCGGGGTCTCAGGATTGCAGTTTGGGGAACAACCCAAATTGTGTCCCCTAGGGGACAAAACGCAGGGGTTTTTAAAGACAATGGGGAATGTTTGTATACGTTGCTTAGAAAGAATTTTGAGTGGTGTTGGCAGCAGAAAATTCGGGTTGGCTGAACAGAATTGGAGTAAAATCTCTTATGGTAGCAAGTTGCAGGGGCTTGGGGTATGTGGGGTTTGGCCCGGTTCAAAGTCTCTGCTTTCACCCTGAGGACCCAGGAAGAGGGTGAGCTCCCCTGCTGATGGCCTCCTGGCTCCATCTAAACCCCTCAACATAAGTGACCTCATTTCATGTCATGTCTCACAACATTTACACCTTATATGCAGTTGGAATTGATCTTGCTGGACGATATAAGAAGTTGTTTCAGATCTTTTAAAATTATTCTGTTTCTTTTTAGCAATCTGAATTTTGAAAGAGTATAATATTTGGTCCCTTGTAATTTATTTTCACGTAGGATATGAGGTAGGGACGTGGCTTTGCTACTTTTCTTCTTTTCTAAATGGCTGACCCATCGGAACAACACACAATGAAAAAAAGCTCCCTTTCCTGCTCATTTAAAACCCATCTCTTCCTGTACAATATTCCCAAATGTATGTCTCCATTGTTTGTGCTGAGTTTGTATCTGAAAAACCCCACCATTCTTTCTGTAAGCTGTCAGTCTACAGTATTGTTCTATCAAAAATGTCTCAAATTGCGCTTTTTTATAAAGATTTTATTTTAGTCATTTGACGGAGAGAGAGCACAAGCAGGGGGAGAGGCAGAGGGAGAAGCAGGCACCCCGATGAGCAGGGAGCCCGACCCGGGGCTCGATCCCAGGACCCTGAGATCATGACCTGAGCCGAAGGCAGTCGCTTCACCAACTGAGTCTCCCAGGCGCCCCTCAAATTGTTCTTACGGAAAAGCACATCAGCATTTAATTGTGTCTTGGTTCTCAGTTCACTCTCGTGATCAGTTAGTTCAGGGGAGCTCCGTCTCATCAGAAAATATGCTGCTGTCCCCTCCCGAGGCCTTTCTGGTGAAAGTCCCCCCAGTACACACACCCCCGCCCCCCGGACTGAGCCTGGTCCCTGCTGGAAGTAGAACGACTACGTTTCCCTTTACAAGCGGAGATGACCTTCCACGGGATTTGGGTCATTTCTTTTTCTCTTTGATCTACCATAGGCTTAAAAAAAAAAAAAAAAAAAAGCCAACACGGTAAAGCAGCCTCGATTACTAGTTTCTTTCTGTTTCTCCGTATTTCTCTGCGGATTGTGCTCTGTGTTGATGCCGTGGTATCTGAGCAAAGGTACTTAGAGCAGGAAAACATTTAGACTTGGATTTTTTTATCACACGGTGCTTTTGTTTTTGGACTCATCTAATGTATTTTTCCGTGCACTTGGCCCCTTCCAATGTTAAGAGCAGAGGCGCCCCCGTGTTCACGCGTCCCTCCCTGAGTTGTCTTTGCTGCCATCATGTTCTGGATCCTTCCAGAGCCCTTTGTCTCCGGCGCAGCCTCCTATAGACGGAGTGGGGCCGGATGCGCTTTCTGACCCAGTGCCAGCCTGTTAAGAAGTGAGCTGACTCTGTTTGCCTTTTGTTGACAGGGCGCAGGGGCTCAGGCTTTCACCAGCAAGGACGATGTATACGCGGTAAGTAGTGCTAAATAATTGATAGGATGTTCCCCATCACTGGTCGTGAAAGAAATGCACGTTAACACCCCCCCCCCCCCCCCCCTGGGGCCCCCTCCCCCAGGAAAGCAAACGTCAGAACATCCAGGGAGCCGGCGACCCCGAATGCCGAATGCCGGGACGACGTGGAGCAACTTGAAGTCCCGGGCGCACCTGCGAGACTGGAGGACCGTGCAGCCACTGGGGGAAATGCTTTGGCCCTTTCTGAGGCTGACTCACTCTCTGGACTGAATCCAGCTTTTCAGGGTGGTTCGAGTTCACATTCATTAATTTCTAAAGGTTTTGCGAGGGGCAACAATGTGCCAAGAGCACCCTGAGAGCTACAAGGTAGAGCTCTGGAACTTACGCCCTCCCCCCCCCCCCCCCCAGGAGGGCACGCCCACCTGGCATTCTGGCTCGGGGCCTGGGAGACTCTCCTGTGGATGTTTGGTATGGTCCGTACGTGGAGCCAGACCTGTTTTCGGTTTCAGCTGGGCTGGCACTTCCCCCAGCTGCCTGGTGATGATACACTCACCTCGGAAGAATGTTCTAAGAGCTCACTGGGATCCGATTTCGAAGGCTCCAGCACGCTCCACTGAACACGTACGTTTCCACCAGCAACAACCCCCTCCCGCCAGACCGTATTTGCAGACCTGCTTCTGCCCTGGCCCGCCTCGAAGCCCCTCTGGGGAATTTGAACACCCAACTCTGCTCTTGCATTTCCCACGCCACACTCGAATAAGCTACCCGCCGTGCTGCTGTGTTCAGAGTCAGGGACGTGGCACATCATGGACGAGGGGAAAAACCACACAACCATGCGTATCAGGATTCCACTTATGAAATATGGACTTCTTCTGTATACAGGACATGCATTCCGTGTTTTTGGGTTTTGTTTTGTTTTTTTACAAATTGCTAATGCTAGCTACCTAGGGGAACGGACCGCAGGAAGGTTGACATTGGACTTTCTAGTTTTACTTGCCCCTCTACGGTTCCACCAGGACAGGCGGACAGCAGCCGCGTGGGAGAGCCCAAGCTCCCCACCCACAGAAACCGCGATCACCCGTGTCTTTCTTACGCCCCTCGGTGCGGTGGGATTTGTTATGCAGCAAACAGTGGCTAAGATGCTTTCCCACGGCCTCGCAGCGTTCCTGATTAGGCTCACGTTTAAGGCAACCTAAAGATCCGTTCTCTGTTCTAAGAGTTTAGCCCTTTATTACTTCACTATCATTAATATGCTTTTTAGCTCTGCCTCCCTCAAACTCAGTACCGGATACACCCCTTCAGGTGCAAATGCACCGCGGGAACTCAAGGCAAACAGCACGGCAGCGCCTGGCACTGGCTCATGGCGCTCTTCTCGCCCCGAACGGAAGCCAGTTGACAGGCAACCACCAAGACCACAGTACCAGCGGGCTTCCTGGAATGTCCAAATCACTCCATCTTCACACTCATATCCACTTCTCGTTGAAGAAAAGCGCCAGTTCCTCCCACACCATGCGTGACAATGGCTTCCTTTATACTTTTGGGAAGCATTGCCTGCAGTGGACGTGGTCACCAGAAATTGTTAACGCCATTAGCAAGCAGGTGCACGAGAGCCTGTCCCCTGAGAGTGGGACTCAGCAAAGCGTGTCTGTTCATCGTGAACAAGGCTGCAGTGAACGCGGCAGGGCCCGTCGGTACCATTTCAGGATGATGGTTTCCTTCCCTGGGGCCCAATGTCCAGAGGTGGAATTACTGGGTCATATGCTATTCCAATTTTTCACTTTTTTGAGGGCCCTCCATACTGTTGTCCAGAGTGGCTGCACCAGTTTGCATTCCCACCAAGAGGGCACGACGGTCCCCTTTCTCCGCATCCTTGCCAACACCTGCTGTTTCTTCTGTTACTGAGTTTCGCCATTCTGACAGGTGTGAGCTGGTATCTCATCGTAGGTTTGATCTGCATTTCCCTGATGGTGAGTGATATGGGGCATCTTTTCGTGTCTCTGTTGGCCACCTGGATGTCCCCCTTAGAGAAATGTCTGTTCACATCTTCTGCCCATGTTTTAATTGGACTATCTTTTTTTTTTTTGCTATTGAGTTGTATGAATTCCTTGTGTACTTTGGAAGTTCTCCCCTTAATACAGTTGCACTTGGCGAATACTTTCCCCCATTCCACAGTGGCGTTCAACACAATGTCAGCATTCCTTTGACAGTTCCCGAGACTGGTAGGAGATTGGCTCCACGCACTGCAGTGTCGACCAACAGTATGAATTATTACCTCTTTAAAAGACACACGAGGGCGTTTTTCAAAACACGAGCTGTTAAGGCTGTCACGTCGTTTTGACACGACAGCTTTTCAGGGAGCGCCGTGGAGACCGCGACCTTACGGTGACGATAAAACTATTTGCCGAGGACAGTTTGTCAGCATCAGGGAGAGACCATGAGCACGGGAGTTTGAGGGTTTTCCCTGATGCTTTGTTCTGGAAGGAAAAGCACCCTGAAGGAGCTGCTGCTGTGATCTGAGGGCTCAGGACCCGAAAGCTCGTCATCTCACCAGCCGCACCCCTGCCCGACTCGCCGTCCCTTCTGTATAGAGAGCAGCTGCGTCCACCTGTCATTCTGCTCTTTTACTTTGAGCATAGATGTTCAGATGGCTTCACTGACAATGTTTTACAGTTTTCTCCAGAAAAAGGGAAGATGTTTTTACCTGAAAATCGCTTCTTTTTTAATTCTACTCTTAAGATACCACATTTTTGGCCAATGCTTGCTTTTGACCAAAAAATAGCACTGGCGATGTGGGGGGAAAGGTAGCACCGGAGGCTCTGTGCCCAGTGCAGAGGCTGAGGAGGAGGAGGAGGGCTCTGGTGCCCGTCCTGAGGCTCCTGCCGGAAACTTCCAGGGAGCCGACATCTGTGCTCTGTTTTGACAGGTTTCTGGGCTGAGCTCCTCTGAGGAAGATGAAGGCCCTTCTTCACGGGGGCGTCAGCCACCCTTGAGAAAGGTCCTGAAGCATAGCCGCCTGCAGGAAGCCTCCCCCAGCCTGCGCAGGAGGCCAGCGGGCCACGTCCCCTCCCACCCGGGAGACAGCCCTGAGGCTGGGTCCCCCCTGCCTGCACGCTTCTCCTGGAACCCCCCGGGCCCCCAAACGGGGCTCAGCTCCACAGCCGCCCTCCAGACCCCGCGGCTTTCTAACATCCGGGCCTCCAGGGCAGCCAGCGGGCAGCCAGGGCCCAACCCAGACCCGCAGCCTCCCAAGGAAGACCCGCCCGCACGGGCATCGGTCACCTGGCGGCGGCAGCAGAGAGCAGAGGCCCGGGGAGCAAGGAGCTGGTCTCCACCTGCGGGGTGGCCCGGGATCCCGGACACGGCCCAGAAGAGGAAGCGGGAACTGAAGAAGCCGGCAGCTGTGGTAGGACTGTCCCCGACCCAAACCTGTCCCTGGCTCAGTCCCTGACCCTGTCCCTGACCAGTCCCCGACCCCGTCTCCATCAGGGGTCTCGGTCCGTCGAGGTGGCTGCTGACCCTTCCATCATTGCTCAGGCCTTTCTGATGTCCTGGGCCTGTCCCACCTGCTTTGAGGGGTCGTGTGACCCCATGGGGAGCTCCTGCGCCCCCCAGTTCCCATCCGCTCCCCAAGCTCCTGAACGTGCTGTGAAGCTGCTCCCAGAAGGCTGTTTGCTCTTTCCTCTCGTCTCAGTGCAGACCCGGGGCCTCCCTCCATGCTCCCCTGGCCCCCAGGGCCTCTTTCCTGCTCTGAGCTCTGGTCCTGGTCCCTCAGCTGGTTCACTCTCTCCTGTGACGCCCTGCTGTTCTAGAAGGTTCTGAGAAGGGCACTGCTGGGGGACTTCCGCCTTGCCCCTCATGCGGGGCCACGGCCGACCCCAGCTGTCTAGGTCTGCTGCCCAGAGGTGGCACGTGTGCAGTGGACAGCCTGGCTGGCGGGCTGGGCGCCCTTGGGCCTGTTGGTTCCCTCTGGGAAATCTCCACCCCTCCCGCTGCGGCCCTGAAGCCCATGGCTCCGCTCCACCTGCTAGGACTCCGTGCAAGTCAGGTGGGGGGCAGCCTGGACAGCTTCTTTCCATCTCTTCTTTCTTCTCTCACCCATCATCTGCCCCTCGGAGGAGCGCTGGGTTCCGCTTTCCAAGGTCACCGCAGGATGACTCAGCTCTCCTGCTGGTTCCTTTCGCTGGCCTTCCAGACCTCTCTGCTTGGCCTCACTCGCACTCCTGGGGCGTTGCTGGGGGGAGATTTCCTGATGCCCCCACCCCACCCTCTGCAGCCATGCCTGGTTGTAGTTGGGAGCCGGGCCTTGCAGAGCTGACCGGAGCGCCACCTGCATTCCCGGGTGGGGCCTGAGAGCAGGGCTGCCCCCGAGCCCCAAATATCTCCCTAGTGCCATGTCCCTACGGGCTAATGTTCCCACCTGCTGCCAGGAGAGGCCTGAGACGAGCTGGAACATTCTAGAGCTGATGAAGGGAAGGGGCCTGGGGGTCTCACTGTGCGGTGGAGCTCGTCCCAGAGGTGGGGCAGCCCCTGGGCCCGTGGGGCCCCTCATGCAGGCGCCGAGCTTCCAGCCACTCTGACGGCTCTGGGCTCTGGGAGGGGTTCCCGTGCTTGCTGGCGGCCTCTCCTCCGGCCCGGCTCTCCCTGCTCTGCCATCGGCCCACACCCCTGCTGGCAACACCAGCTTCTCCTGGTCCTCATTTCCCCCCTTTGCTTCCATTTTTTGCACTTTCAGGCTATTTGGAGGACCTCGATCTGTGGGGGACCTGCCATAGGGGGTTGAGGACCCAAGTCTTTCCTTCCACCTCCAACCCTGTCCTCCGTGATCTGGCCCCTGTCCATGCCCTGTGTGGTCTGGCTCAGCCAGCTTGCCCCCCGCTCTGGTTTCTATGAGGCCAAGCCCTCATCTCGGTCAGGAGCAGGGCTCATCCTGCCCGTGTCCCCCACCCTGGCCTGAGCACTTCTCCCTGCTGCAGCCCGGGAAGACCGCCTGTCTAATCCGCCCCGTGGGGACGTTCCCGGCATGTCCCAGCTGGCCCTCCTTGTCCCTGTCCCCAGCCCTCCGGCCTCCTCTCTGTGCCTTGGCAGACCCACCGCCCTGGGTCCTTAGCCACCCCCCAGTGCCTGCACAGACGTGGCCCTCTGGGGCGTTGCCGCTCTGTGGTGCAGCTGTGATGCCCGGCACGCAGCAACAGGGGTGCCCGAGAGCCGAGGGGCAGGGGTGCGGAGGGGCACGCAGCCCGCCTGGGCCTCTGCTGTCCACGGGCAGGGGTGGCAGGTGTTCCTGCAATGTGGGCCTTCTCAGAGATGCTTTCCTCCAACAGATGGAGCGTGTGAGGCAGTGGGAAATCCGCCTGCTTCAGGACATCGAGGAGGCCACTCAGCACGAGCTCACCATCGAGGACGACTGACCCTCGGGGCTGGGGCCAGGGGGCAGGGGCTCTGGAGCTCCCACCTCGGCCTCCCTGACTTGTCCGGCCCTCCCTCCATCTGTCCGTCTGTCCGTCTTTCTGCAAACCGCAGCCCTCCTCAGGGCTTGCCCAGGTCCCGCTTGGACCACTGCCCTCCCCACGATGTGCCTCTCGACTCGGGTAGGGGCCAGTGAACGAGGCTCTCGGAGGCACCAGCAGAGTGCAGGGCACACGGGGAGGGGACAGGTGAGGTGGAGGCCCACTGCGCCACCCTGGGGGTGCCCGCTCCCCCCGCCATCTTCCCCAGCGCGACCCAGGGAACAGGATGACATTTTGTACGGAGAGACCAGGGAGCGTGGCGACCCAGCTGCCCACACAGGGCTGGGGCCACACACCCAGCAGGCTCAGGATGCCATTCTGGGAGAGTCAGACCCTGGGACTCTGAGCGGGAGGTGGGTTGGGCGGTTTCCAGGTGCTGGTTTAGGTGGGGGTGGGGGTGAAGAATTCAACCCCTGGCAGTAGTACAGGACGTCCCTGCCCCATCCCTATGCAGCACCGCGCTCCCCCCGAAAAGCCGGAGGTGCTTACACCCTTGTGCCGTTGGGGGTCGCCCGGGGCGCTCGAGCTTCTGCGGAAAAACTGTGGCAGCCTCCCGGTGCACACACCTCAGGCACGTCTGCGTGTGGACACGGCACGGTGATAAATACAGAGCTAGATTTTCGTCTGATGCCTGTGTTCTCCCCCCACTTTATTTAAAAATGCTTGGTGCTTTGTTTAGTTTTTTTCCTTCTGAAAATGGAAAGAGAGCGTTTGTTGCCAGCCCTACCCTCCAGGCCTGGCGGCGGTGGCCTCGCTCCCAGGGATGCAGATCAAGCTTACTGCCAGACAGAGTCCGAAGGCACCCCTACAGCAAGGCACCCCCAACAGAATCACAGACGGGATGGACCCAGCAGGACGCAGGGGAGGCCAGGACCAGCGAGGTCAAGAACCGTGCTCTCCCTGCGTCTGTTTGGAGGTTTCCAACAAGGAAGGAGGGCAGTCCTCACAGGGTTGGGGGGAAGGGGGGACAATGGGCCGCAGGGGAGAGGGGGTGCAGTCACTGGTGAGTCACTTCGAAGGCTAGCTGCCGCTGTTGCGGACATGTGGGAAGAGCGTGCATACTGTCCAGGTGGCTTACACAGTCCTGAGCGTCCCCAGCCAGTTCTTCCTTCACAAGCTGACTTTTCAACATGCTCACTCTTCCTTTGTTATAACACTTATTATTGGGTTATGGAAATGACAAGTGTATGAATTCTTCCAATACAACACAAAAATGTAAAGCAAGGGGCTGCCTAGAATGGCATACCATGAAATAAATACTTCCGTGCAAACCCTTCGCACCTTTAGTGCTGGAAGTAGGTCAACAGTTCTCCTGAGCGTCTCTGTCTGATGCCAAGTGATTCTGATGTATCGTCCAGAGGCTTCTTTGTCTTGCTCACAGCCTGTGACAAATTCAGATGCAGAATGACGCCAAGGAGGAGGAAGGCATGACGCAGGGGCTCTGGGGAGGCTGTTCTTGAAAGCTCGGGAATTACAGGTGCTCAGAAGGACGTGTTATGCTCGGAAGATACTTTCCTAGGCGCTCATGTTGCGTTTTCTCCCCTACGTGTTAGCAAAATGGATTCTCCCATTTGTGCAAAGGAGCATATGCAAGCATAGGGCACAGGCCCTCTAGCTGGCGTTTGAAATGCAATCCCATGGGGCGATTCACAAAACAGCAGGATGGAGAGCGTGCTGTGGCCACGGGAAGATGTGGCCGGGAATCATCCCACGGAAGGAGCGAGTCCTGTGCCCGAAGCCGGAACGTGGTGCACAAGGAGGGCGTCCTGTACGCACCGGCCACCTCCGTGACCTCCACGTCCTCAGGCCCCGGGCTGCACATGGGCAGGAGGGCAGCCTCAGACCAGCGCTCAGGATGCGGGCGCTGCCGGCTCAGGCTGCACAGACGGGGACCCCGCAGGGTCTCTGAACCAGGGTCATCTTCAGGAACGCGCCCGCGGCGCAGCCAGTGACCCCCAAAGCATGCTTCTCCTCGTGCAGTTTGTTTCACATGAAATGAGAAGTGATCCCCTTCTAATCTAATCTTTATCTAAACCATACGTTTTCTTCCTAAAATAAGCGGTTTACCCAGGGTGTCTGTATTTGATGTTCACAGTCCTTGTCACTGTGTCAGAAACCTGCTTTGAGGGGCTGCCCGCGTCCAGGATTCAGGTGGCCTTGCTGCAGACGTCTGGTTTGCACATCACTTTCCACTAAAGTCTGAGCACCTGGTGTTTTAATTTTCTTTTTGCTGCAAAACAAAAGCTCAGAACAACCCGTGTTTACCTCCGTTCTGGAGGCTCAGCGGCACCACCGCCTGGGCTCTCCGCAGGGGGCGCCAAGCCGGTGCTCGCCCAGCGCATCTGGGCAAGAAAGGGGGCACCCGGCTCCATGTGGGGGTGCAGGACCCGGAGCCCCGTTCCTTTGCTGGCCACCGCGGGGCTGCACGCAGGCCCCAGGCCCACCCACGTGTGCGAGGCCGCCTCGGTGGGACACAGCCTATCCATGCTCCGGATCCCCTGCTCGGGGGCTGACGTGGGGTACAGCGTGCCCGGCAAGCTCACCGAGTGCACAAGTGGGGTGATACCGCACCCCACTCACAGGTTTGGGGATGGGGGCGTGGAATCTTGGGGTCAACGTGAGAACTGTTTGTTTTGTTCAGGTCTGCATGCGAGCCCGCTCGGCACAGAGCATTTTGGACCAACGTCTACCACTTTCGTTAGAATCCCGCGTGGCATTTCGGGGGTTGAAGGGTGTTCCCGTTGTGGTCCCTGCAGGGTATCACCCAGTAAGGCGCGGAGGCCCGTGAGCGGCGTCCAAGTGGCACTCACAGCAGCTTCGCTAGTTTTATGATATCTTTTAAAACACGTACCAAAAAATGAAAAATAATAATAAAACAGGTACCAACTTGGAAGGTGACACGGTGCCTCCGCGCTCTCACCGCGCATTTCTCTCACGGGTGGTTCCGTTGCACGAGCGTCCATCTGTCTCCTGGTTGGTTGGAGCCCTTTCTCGGAGGATTCTGTAAACGCCCTGTTCTTCTGGGGGATATTATGCTTTTTGTAAGGATTTTTAAAATTCCTTTACCTTGGATTGATTTTATTTGAACGTAAAGATACCCATTTGTGATGATTCATTTTATCTGTCAGCTTGGCTGGGCCACTGTGCCCCGTTCAGTCAAATGCCAGGCCAGATGTCGGGTCGAAGGTGTGGTTTAGGTGAGATTAACATTTCCATCAGTGCACTCTGGTTTAAACGGATCACCCTCCGTCACGTGGGTGGGCCTCATCCAATCAGTTGAAGGCCTTAGGAGAACAAGCCTGTGGTCCCGCCCCATCCCCCCTGGGGAGGAGGGAATTCTCCCTCCAGGTGGCCTTCAGACTCCAGAGGCAACACCAGCTCCTCGCCGGGTCTCCAGCTGCGCCTGCCCTGCCGACTGGGCTTGGCAGTGATTGGGGAGCCCCTCCTTGAAAGAACAGTCTCTCTCACACGCACACCCCTCAGGGCGCTGTGCTCCCTGTGATGTGTCTGCCAGGCCTCTGAGGGAAGATGCCGAGTGAGTGGGGGCTGGAGACTCGCCCTGGGGCTCAGGGCGTCCTCAGAGGAGGCAGAGCCCGGCAGCCCCTCCACCCCCTCCCCGCCGTCCCGTCCCCTGCTGATGGGTCTCGGGCTCTACGGGATGGGCCGAGCCTGGGCCACGCTCTCTTATTCTCCAGAGTCTGGCACAGTCCCTCCCCTCCCCACCAGCGGCGGGGTCCCTGAGGTCCCTGTGCCAACCCTGCTTTTCTCACCCCCTCTTGAGGGTAGGAGGGGGCCGTCCTGGACGGTGGCATTAGGTGTGTCCTGGTGGAGGGTAGCCGGTGGCAAACCCTCCCTGACATTCTGCTCTGGTGCCTCACGGCCTCATCTCTGCTACGCCCCGACCTTGGCCTGACCTTGGCCTGCAGAGCCCGGTTTTAAGGAACATTCTGGCTCAGCCTGCTGATGGCGCACCCCCACCCCTGCTGTCCGCCCTTGGTCTGCCTTCGACAAGAGTCCCTGACCGGTTAGTCCGAGACCAGCCTGAGGACCACAAGCGGTTACAAATCGTCCTCGCCAGAGTGTCTGGGAGCAGAAGCCAAGCCCCCGTGCCCCCCTGACCCCGCCTTGGCCCCGCGGTCAGAGGAGGAGCAGAGCCGGCTGGAGGACGGGCCGCCAACACTGAAGGAAACCACAGTCTCCCCTGCAGGGAGGCGCGTCTTCGGAACAGCCACACAACCCCTTGGTTTCAAGTAAAACGGCCACAGGGTTTAGTCAAGCAATTTCTTTCCTTTATTTTTGTTAAATAAGATTCCAGAAAGTATAGTGCAAACACTCAGTAGAAAAGTCGCAATTAAGAAATGTACATTCACGTTAACATTTCAGTCCGTTCACTGGTTTAATAAAAATAGGACCAATTATTCAGTGACTTGTCTCAGTCGAACAATCTTGGAAAAGACCGGAAGGTACAGTGTGGGGTTGACGTAAAAATAGACCCGTATTGATTATACAAATCTATCGAGAGAAGCTACCTGGTGACCGTGAGCTGCCGTCACTCTGACCCCGTCACCTGGCTCTGTGTCTGCAGAACCATTCTCAAGCGAGCTCCATGGGTGGAGAGCATGTCCCCATGCCGCCCCCCCCCCCAGCATTCCACCGAGCGGCTCGGCCACACCCAGCTGGACACGGAAGGGTGCAGGGGTGTATACGGCCTTTCTCGGCGGTGAGGAAAGAAAATCAAGGGTGGGCTTCAGGTTTGCCTTCGGTGAGAAAGGAAGCTACTCTAAGGTGGTCGGGGTGGATACGTTACCTTCCTTGTGCAAGGTGGTGTGCAATCATGTGGCTGGGGGGCGGGGACAAGGGGCGTCCGGGCTGGGGGACGCTGCGTGACCAGGGCAGGAGCTGGCCGCACAGGCCGGGGCCCCAGGCTGCGCTGTGTTGCTGGGACGCTCTGCGGCCAGCCGGCAGATGGCCCAAGGCGAGCCTGTCCCTCTGCGCATGCTGTGTGTTTTCAAGTTCAAAGTGGGTTTCACACACGTGGGGATTTCAGGGCATGCAATTCTGAGTGCATGTGCATGCGAGCCCACAGCTTGTACAGGGTGAAGGCAAGACCGCGCGCCCCCGGGGACCGGCGCTCAGGAGTGCGGGCGCCCCAGTGTGTGCGAGAGGTGGCGGCGGGCTTCCTCGGGATCCCCGCAACTGGGGAACCATCCCCTGAGACGTGTGCTTCGTGTGCGGGGCCCGGGGGCTGGGTGGGGCTGCTGGTGGGATGCAAGAAACAAGTTCTGGCTGCTGGTGGGCCCGTGGCCCGCGCCGTGGGGAGCGAGAGCCCACAGACACGGCGCTCTGAGTGCTGTTCCTGCAGACCATCCCACACACCCCACGCGGTCAGGGAGCCCCAGAGTCGCCCAGGTCTCTCGGGTGTTGGTCTAGGACAACCTCTCTGTTTCAATATCAGCTCTCAGCACATGATGCAAGCTGTTTGCAAACTGAGCTTCCGAACGAAGTCTGAGCTGCCCGGAGCCAAAGGAGTAGCTGCCGGGGAGGCTGCAGGTTTCCCACTACCCTCTGCGATCCCTGTCTTGCCTTCCACGCATTCTCAGGGAAACCTGCCCCTGGCCGTCCCCCGACCTGCAGGAAGGGACGATGACCGCCCGCGCCAGGCCCGTGGCGTCAGGCACTGGATGGCTGTGCCACCAGGCAAGACAGAGCAGACACGACCAATTCGACCGACGGCCTCCCAGGGCTCACGTGCCTTCAGGCCACCTGACTCATGTACATGGGGAAGCGTGTGTGGTTTAGGGGCTTCTGGGGGCCCCCGTCCCCCGTCTGATGCCAGAGAGGCCTTGCAGAGAGACACGGGCAACCATCCTCCCGGCTGAAGGAGGGTCTGTGTTTTCTCAGACAGGACAGGCTGTGGGCACGACACAGATTTAGGATGGAAGGTGAGACAAGGTGGGACTTCTCAGGCTAGCTGAGTGTCCTTGGGGGATCCACTGCTGAGGACAGTGTTCTGAGCTCCCCAGGGCACACCCAGGGGCGGGCTGTGGGGCAAACACTCCGAACCAGCCTGCCAGGGGCCACCACAGTGGGCACTTGGGGGCAGACCAGCTAGGGAGCCCCCTAAAACCCAATGCTGTGTCCAGCAAAGAGCCACCGAGTATGACGGAAAACCAAGGGCTTGGGACAGACAGGCTGGCATGAGTCCCAGTCCTGCCACTCGCGCTGTGTGACTGCTCGACTCAATAACCTCTCTGAGTGCCACATTCCTCATGACATCATGAGGGCCGTAAGCGGCCGACAGGTGACACATGGGGAAGGTGCTCTGTGGGCTGCCAAGTAGCTGTGGGTCTTAGTCATGGTGGTTCCCTTAGTTTGTGCCACGTGGAAAATGCCAGATGTATTTTCACTACACGCACAATGACTACTGGCCTTTCCCGAGGCTTTAGTGCAGAACTACGGAGTCCAGTGCGGTGTAGGGAGGAATGCACGGACTTCATAAAGGAATAAAGGGTTGTGTCTAGAACACCCTCACCCGCCAGGTGCAGCACACACGCATGCACACATACACGCACACAAACATGCACGCACACACACACACAAACGTGCATGCACACATATACGCACGTGTGCACTCACACACACACGAAAACGTGTGCACACGTACACACATAGACACACATGTGTGTGCACACAGACACACATGTGCGTGCTCATGCGCACACGCACAAACATGCACGCACGCATGCACAAACGTGTACACATATACACACGCACAAACATGCACGACCATACACACGTGCGTGCACACACAGGTGTGAGTGAAGCGTGGCTCCAGCAGAATAGTTACTGTTTCTCTCCGTGAACAGATCTGATGGGGAGCAGATGGATTACAATTTTCAGGGAAATTAAGAAATGCAAATGTATGAGCCGTTACCATGAGGTTGTTTCGGGAGGTCTAGTCCCAAAATGTGGCCTCTGAAATCAGGTTTACTTCACTGAACTGGACGTGGAGGCGACCCACGTGCCCCGGCATCACAGGACTGGCCTCCAGTGTGCGCACACGGGAGCGCCCGGAGGGTGTGGGGTCTGGGGCTGGGCGCAGGGAGGAGCTAAGGGGCCCTGCCTGGTGCTGCTGGCCACAGCAGCCCGTCCCTCCCGCTCCGGTGCCTCTGCACCCCTACATTCGCAGCCATAGGGCCCACACCATCTCTGGGCACAGAGACTGCCTCTGGCTCCTTGCCACCCACCACCCATCGTTCTCACAGAATCAGGGACCCGGCCCCACTCCCAGAGGCCTGCCTGTCCGTGCCAACCCCCCACCTTTCACGTCCATCTTGGCAAAATTCACAGCTGGGAGTTTATTCCTCAGGCTGAGCCAAACTGCCCTGTCCCCACCCTGCCCTCCAGGAGGGGGTCCCAGGCCGTGGCCCCTCCCCACCCTGCCTTCCAGAAGGGGGGGTCCTGAGGCCTCCCCTAGGAATCCAATCCCTGAACCAGACTTCAACACACTCAGCCTAAGATTCATAGGGGCAAATGCAAACCCCAAGATACTGTGAGAAGAAAGGTCACACTACCACGCGGTCCCCATGTCCCCTCCGAGGGTGTCGGAGCTCCAGCTCCCTCGCGACTTTCGAAGCAAACCGCAGCTGGGGAGGCAGGGTGTCTGGGCGCAGGGACGCAGCCCGTGCCCTCCAGCCGCCAGCCGGCCACAGCTCACCCCTTAGTCACTTCCCCAAACCAAACGTTTTGAAATCAACTGCCTGTTAGAAGGCTGATTTTTTGCTTTTTCAGTTTTGTTGTTTTTTTAGTTGAAGCCACTACAAACTCAGGTCAAGTCGGTTTCCGAGGTGACTTTCTATGGAGCCAACAGGCCCGACGCTTCCGGATTACAAGTGTTGGCAGTGCTCTGTGACCCGCCGAGTCCGAGGGCTGCTCGGGCGCCACGGGGGCCCCCCGTCCCCAGGACCCGGCCCCCGCGGGGCAGCAGGTGCACACTGAGGGAGAACCTGCCTCGCAGGCCATGCCTGTGTGTCATGGGCGGAGCCTGCCACACAGGGAGGGCCCACAGGACCCCCGACTCAGGGAGTCACAGGGTCACACACTGGAATGGAGGCGGGTCCACCTGTCCGGGACACACGAGCTCGAGGCCCGCGGGACGCTTCCTTCTTGAGCAGCAGGACAACGGGGGGGCCCACGCTACTGCTAGGTGCTGATGGGACGAGAGCACCACATTCCTATCCGGGGGGAGCGCATGGTGCCCCTGAAGGCTGGCTGGATCCTGTCGGAGCTCAGAGCCCACACATCAACCAGGCTTACCTGGCAGGACGGGCTTCCGGCCCGAGGCTCACTGCAGCCCGTGGACGCGCTGAGACAGGTTAGGAGGGTCACAGGTGTACACGACCTGCCCTCGCCCCGAGGGTGACTTAACTGACAGGGCTGAGGCTGGCCCTCTTCTCCCCTAAGCCTGGGGCACAGACAGCAAACCCCACAGGGCGCGGGGCCTGAGCTGGGTCTGCAGGAGGAGCCGGGGGGGCCGCGGGGGTGGCGGCCCCCCCACAGCAAGCTCGTGCGCATGGCTTATGCTGGAATCACCATCGGCTTTGGACCAAGCTTGTCTCCGCAGTTTACAGTTAGTTATTGCTTCTGGAGACAGAAAGTGTCTGGAAGCGCTGTTGGCTCTGGGGTCTGACAAACATGGAGGCTCGGGGGGGCCTGGTCTGTGGGGGCTCCACGCTGCATCACACACGCCCCGTGCAGCGGACCCCCCCGGCCCAGTGGTCCGTGGAAGCGTCTGGAAGTTTGGGGCTGCCTTCTAGGCTACTGAGGTTGGGCGTAAGCAGCACACGAGGGACACCCCCCCACCACCAGTGCCGGGGCTTCCCCAAGCAGGGGCGCGGTGCCTAAGGGACGTCGCACATCTGGGTAAAGCGTGCCATTCGCACGGGGCTGTTCTCGTTGTGGGTGGGAGTGAACAGGTGTCCCCTGAAACAGTGCACTATTTACAGAGCATCTTAAATAATTTAGAGAGAACCCTACTCTAACGGCTAACGTTTGTCCGTGAATGCTGTACAAGATTAAAAATAAATAAGGCAATATCATACAGTCTCGTCACAAATAAAGAGGAAGACATAGTGCACCCGCCTCGGAGGGACGCTGTGGGACGCGCCCTCGGGGTCGGGAGGGTCTGGGCTGCTGATGACGGAGGTGTCACGCACACGCTCGTGGGTACCGGGACTCGCCGCCGCCGCGGGTGGTCATGACAGCAGGCCCAGAACCGTAGTGTCCGATGGCCTCCTCTCTGTGCCACGACCGGCGGCCACACACCGCAGGGCTCCGGAGCTCCTGGTTCTGTGGCTCCAGGTCCGGGCCCGGCAGGGCTGGGGGTTCGTGGAGAGTGTCACAGGTGTCCACCCTCCCCCAGCTCGCTCGGGTCGACGTCCACGGAGCGACCAGCTCCTCTCCCCGATGGTTGATGGTCAGGTCCCCGCATCTTTAAATAGCAACCTCATGCTTGGGCCATCCTGACCGCCCTGCCTCTGCGTCCACTTCGAGGGGGTGGGGGCCCACCCAGAGAGCTCAGAATCCTGCCTCCCAGCTTAAGGCCTATACCTTCAATTCCGTCTGTAAAGTCCCCTCTGCCACAGGACAGAGCATGGGGTCAGGGCCACGGTGTGGTCCGCTGCCCCCCCTGCACACTTTGGCTGCGCCCAGCAGGCGGGCACCAGGACCCTGGCCAGGTCCTCGGCCCTGCAGCTCGGCGCAGACAGGCACACCACACAGGCCGTATGCTCACAGGACCCTCAAGCTGACTTGGTTTCCCCTGAAGGAACCATGCCATGTCTCTAAAGGCTGAGGGAGGGTGGCTGGGCCACTGAGTCCTTCTCAGCGTAGCGATGGTCATCGGTGGCCCAGCACAGAGCTGGTTCTCAGAAAGGAGGCCGTCCACCCACCTACTTCCGTCCTGAGTCCCGCCTCGCTGGCCTGTCCACACACATCCCGGCGGCCGACCGTGCTGGCTGCAATGCGGCCGGGCAGGGCTGAGCCCCCACGGAGGATGCCACGCCTCACAAGCCCACCATGGGACCAGCCTGGGGACATCCATGGGGGCTCAGCCAGGGTGAGCCCAGCCCCCGGCCGCCGGTGCCAAGCTGCCTTTCTCCTGCAGTCGGAGCCGCCGCCCCGCGCCCCTAAGCAGCACATCCCGCCATCCTCAGTCTGCACCTGTGCGCGCGGGCGACCCCCAGATCGCCCCCGAGTCACCCGTGGTGCTCAAACTCCAGGTGCAGCCCAAACTCACTCCAAAATTCCACGTCTGGGGCGCGGGCTCCTCGGCCCAGGAAGCTTTCTCTCAGTCGTGAGGTTCGCTCCTTTCAAAATCCACGTGGGCTTGTGCTGTTGTGAGGATAGCAGGAGCCCCAGACGCAGGGACAGCAAGGGGCACGGCGACCCCGACCTAGGTTCCTCCCCCGACGAGAGCAGCCAGGGTTCGTAGGGCCGATGCCCTCTGGGGGCCAAGGGACAACGCAGGACGGGCAGGCAGAGCAGGGACGATGCTGGTCGTGACACAGAGACGTGGCTCGGGGCCCCAAGAATCCCAGAAGACCTGCCTCTGGCTCTTGGCTAATACCACGCCCGAAGGAAGCTGGCGGCCCCCCCGCGCTGCGCAGCTCCCCGAACCGCCCATCGCAGGCCTGGTCCACGTGGGCCCGGGGCCCGCCCTTCTGGCCCTGGCGTACGCGCGAGGCCTGGCTTCCAGCCTGGGCTGCCGCGGGCCTGCTCAGGGCACACTGCCCCGCTGCCGGCCACAGCTCCACGGCTCTTGCTCAGCAGAAGCCTGAGGCCGTGGAGGATGTCCGCAAGGTCCCAGTGCTGGATGCTGGGCTGGCCGACCCCAGGCAGCTGCTCCTCGGCCACCGAGGAGAGGACCGAGCCAGTGCAACCCCCTGAAAGCCTCAGCATCCAGGCGGGCAGGGCTCCCCTGGCCTGTCACTGCCCGGCTGCTTCAGGGCACGCCTGGTCGGCACCCCTTCTGCAGCCCAGCCTCCGGCCGCCGGCCCTGCTCTGTGGGCCAGGCTGGTCTCTGCTGGAGCCCCTGAGCGCCCAGCAGCCAGCATGGGCTCCGCTAAGCCTCCTTTCCAGCTGCTCCGGGGGGCGGGTGCTGGCCGTGGGGGCCTGGGGGGAGCCCCGAGCCCTGCAGAGACCCCAGCCCGGCTCTGACCGGGTGGCCGATCATGGGGCCCACCGGGGGCGGGCCTGTGGCCAGTCTGGTCTGGAGGCCGGCTCGCCCGTAAGCGCACATTTTCCGCTCTGCATTCAGGGACCTGGCCTGGGAGCCGTTTGCATCGGTCCGGCCTTCCAGGAAGTACGTCAGCATCTCACCCTTGCCCTTGACGCTGACCTTCCCGCGGCACACGAAGCGGTAAGTGCCCCTTCGCAGCAGCCGGTGAACGTCCTCGGTCACCTGCAGCGGAGGAAAGCAAGCAAGCGTCCCCGGGTTCAGCAGGGGAGGATCCAGGGGGCAGGGCTGCCCAGAGGGCTCCCTCCTCCACTCCCCGCAACCTGTCCCCAACATCAGAGAGCACCTGGGGCTCTGGCCCGGGACCTGGGCAAGCCCCGGAAAGCAGTGCTCTCTGGGGGAAGGGCCCAGGGTGCGCGGCAGGCTGGACAGGGCACAGAGACGCAGCGCCAGGCCAGGGTGGGAACCCCGGGGTGCCCCAGGCACCAGCCAGAGGCCTGGACAGGGCGAAGCAGGACAGCAAAGCCAGCTCGCTAACATCGGAGTCCCTCGCACACTTCTTCCAGGAAAGAACCAGATGTCTAATTTGGGCCCAGCAGAGGAAGGACTCATTAAAAGGAGCAACGGTGGGGTGTGCTCCTCAACACACGAGGCCGCCGGCAGGAGCAGTGCCTTCGGCAGGTGGGTGAAGGCAGCACCGGCGGCCCCGATGGTCCGACCGCGTCTTACCCACGCTGACAACGGTCCCGCCCCCGCGCACACCCCCTGGATGCCAACACCGAGCCTGATGCAGGGGAAAGGGGCCACGTCTGCACAGACTCCCCTGTCACAGGTCCTCTGGGGGAAGGGGGCATTCCTGGGACAGCCGAGTGCTCTGTGCCTCGGGGAGCCCAGACACAGACACGCGGGGATTGGCAGTGTGGGGCTCGGAGACCCACCCCAGCATGCAGAGCAGCCGCCCGGGGGGGTCCCAGGGCTTGTCGGAGCCCCGGTACCCTGTGAGGTGGGCGCCTGGGCCAGAACGGGGGCACACAGGGCTGCACTCATCCAAAGTACCCCTGTGGATCTTCGCTCCGTTTGGGGACCCGCACACAGGCACAGGGGCGGGGGCCGTGGAAGGGGGTCCCTGCAGTGCGGCAGGAGGACGGAAGACCTGGGAGGGAAAGGGGAGGCACATCGCTGGAAGCCCAGCAGCCAGGGGAGACCAGGCCGCGAGCGGTGGCCACATCACGGAGAACGGCCACCGGGGGCCGCAGGGGACAGGCCTGGTGCTGAGCAGGGGAGGGGCTCACTGCAACCTGATGGTGGAAACTTCGAACTTTCAAGTGAGCATGGGACAGTGGACGGCCGGAGAGTAGATGGGGCTTCGCCAAGGTCCCCCCGGGGGTGACCCAGCCCGGGGAGGTGCGGTGTCCTGGGACGGGCTGTGGGATGGCGGCGTGACTACGTAGATGCACTCAGCGCCTCCGAGCCCCACGCTTACGCTCAGTGAAGATGGTAAACGTTGTGTGTGTTTCACGACAATACAGGAAATTTGAAGGAAGGATTGCACATGTCTCCACTCTGAGCACAGCCGCCGGACGGTTAAACTGAGGAATCCCAGGGCCTACCAGAGGCTGGGCGGGGGACTGAACATGCGGCTGCGGGAGAGCTGGTGGCCTGCACCCGGGTACACGCGGGTCTTGGAGGACCTTGTCGGGCATCAGGGCAGAGGGAGAGGCCAGCGCTGGACCTGGTGCCGCTCACAGAGGGCCCTGCATTCCCTGTCCAGCCCCGTGGGTGCCCAGAGACCAGCCGCCGCCACACTGGGGGACAGGCTCCTCCTCCCTCGAGGCCCCTGGGGGCTGCAGTATGCGCCCAGCAGACCTGGGTTCACATGGTTGGAAGGGAGGTCCCAAGAGACGGCCACACCTGTGCACGCCTGGGAAGAGCAGCCAGTGTCCCGGAACCTTTGGGGCGCTGCTCCAGGGTGAGCAGAACCCAAGGAAGCCCCTCCGCCTAAGGCAGCAGGGCAGGTGGGCAGGGTCCGGGGTGCCGGACGGGCCCCCTGGGATCCCAGCACTCACCGTGCCCCACCTCTGCACATGGCCACGTGGGAGCCAACGCCCAAGGCCACAGGACAAACCAAACCAAACCACCCCGGTCTCGGGTCCTGCCCTGCAGGCCACAGACACGCTGCGCTGGGCAGCCTCATGTCCCTGCCCAGAAGAGGCAGGCAGGGAAGGGAGGCCCGGCTGGCCCCTGGCCTCTTGCACCGGGCTCGCGCCTACAGGACGGCACCTGTGCCTCGGGCACCTCTAGTGAACTGACCTGGATTCTGCCCTGGACACCCGTGCTGTCCATCCTACTGGCCACATTGACCGTGTTTCCCCAGATGTCGTACTGCGGCCTTCGAGCCCCGATCACCCCGGCCACCACGGGGCCAACGTTGATGCCTGCAAGACAGCCACGGAGTGCCATTAGCACCGGCAAGGCTTCCGAGAGAAGGAGCTGCCCCTCTCGGGGTCATGGATTCCTGGGGTCACTTAGCCCAGAGCCCCTTCCTGAAGCAGGGACCCACTACGTTGGGAAGAGGGGACCCCCAGTGTCTGCTCACACATGGACCCCCAGGCATGGAGAGAGTTCCGTTTCCTGGAACAGCGATCCCGCGCCACCCGGCTGCTGGGAAGCCTGGCCTTTCAGGCTGTAGGATGGCAGTGTGTCCCCCGCACACTTTCCAAGAGTGACAGTCGCTCCTGACGGTTTCCCTGGCTGCAACCCTGCAGGGTGTGGGGCCCAAAATGGTTCAGTCTTTCGGGATGCTCTGAAGTGGGGAGCAGAGGCCCCCTTCTCTTCACGTGTGTGGCTCAGGGCCAACTTGCCTGAGAGCGCCAATCACCCCGTGGCCATCCCCTAACGGGGCTTCCTGGTCCTGCTGATGCCATGTCACCTGTCCCCGTTCTGTACCCACGCACAGAGGACAGGGGTGCCAATGATGTCTCAGCCACTGGCCTCTTCAGTGCCTCAGGCCCGGCAGCAGGATGGCCCTGGAGCAGAGCCGGGGACCCTGACAGGGGCCTGAGGGGCCGCTCCTCCCGTGGCTGCTGGGGCGTGGACCAGACAGCCGGCCTGCTGGGTGGAAGGGCCTGTGCTGGCACCCAACCCGGTCCCCTGGGGTGGGGGGCAGGAACAGTGTCTGTTTCCCAGCACGTCACTACACGGATCGTGGAGCTCTGGCCCGAGGACAGAGCTGGAACGCGGGCCCGCAGGCCGGGTGGGCAACAGGCCTCAGGCAGAGCTGGGCTGGGGAGCCTCAGAGCACGCCCCCCGCCCCAGGCTCTGGCGGACCCCCGCGGCTGCCCTCACGCCATCCCGCCATCCCGGCTCTTAGATACTTTTCTGAACACTAGACGCCTGAATTCTAGAGCCACCCCTTGGGGGCATTTTCCTCCAGCCACGTGTGGACTCAGAGGTGTTTCGAGAGCTGGACGGCGCCCCTTTGGGTCCTCGGTCCCAGGGGCCGGCGTTCAGAGGCAGGGTCCCTGCATTCTCAGGCCCTCCCTCCTGGGGCCTGGACACTGGTGGGGGGTGGGGTGCCGCCGCCCGCAGCCACGTACCGACACGGAGCACAAAGTCGTTGTAAGACTGGTAGTTGATTTCATCCAGGACGTCGAACATCTCGATGGCAAAGTCCGCCAGCGTGCTGAGGTGCGAGGAGATGCACTTCTTTGCCTGCACGTGAGCAGACGGGGGTTACCACGTTGGGGGGGTGTCGGGGCAAGGTTGGGGGCCGGGGATGCTCAGGGGGCACCCTGTTGTGCCCATGGGGGGATCAGGGACCGGACCCCACAGGCATGACAGTGCCCACCGCCTACAGGCTGGGTGCTGGCTTGGTGTCAGCCCCTCGGCGGGCTGGACCTGCCTGCGGGCAGGGGCGGGGGGCAGCCGCGGTGTGTGGGACACGTGGTGCACAGGGAAGCCGGGCAGTCTCCTGAGCCCGTGGCTCCCATGACTTTGTGCTGCTCACACAGCCTCTCTCGTGCAAAACATTGGCAACGGTCAATTTTCCTCTTTTGGTTAGAGTCCTGTTGGCCGCGCTCCCTCACACGGTTCCCCTCCTGGTCACCTCCTGCATTAGGACCCTCCTTACCACTGAAGCGCCCGCAGTGACCCACAAGACTTAACTAACGTCCGCAGTCTACGTTAGGCTTCACTGTGTGTACATCCTGTGGGTTTTCACAAATGCAGAATTTTGTGTGCCCACAATTGTACTTAGCATACACAGAGCAGCTTCATTGTCCATCCCCCCCGCCTGATGCCCACGTGTTCATCCCCCTCCCCCAGCCCCCTGGCAAACCCTGATCCTTCTACCATGTCCATAGTTGTGCCTCTCCTAGAATGTTCCTTAAATGAAATCCTATAGCATCAGCCTTTTCAGCTTGGCTTCTTACAGTAATATACGTTCAAGTTTCCTCCACGTCTTGCGGTGGCGCGATCGCACATTCCTTTTTAGCGCTGAGTAACATCTCCTTGTCTGGATGGACCACAGTGCGTTATCCGTTCACCCAACGAAGGACATCGCGGTTGCTTGCAAGCGTTGGCAATTATGAATACAGCTGCTGTAAACATCCCTGTCAGATATTCTGTGGACATAAGTGGTCCGCTCCTTTGCGTAAATGCCAAGGAGTGTAACCGCTGGATCGTAGGGTAAGAGTATGATTCGTTTGGGAAGAAACGGCCAGACTGTCTTCCAGAGAGGCTGCATGGCTCTGCGCCCCCACCAGCAATGGGTGGGTGTTCCTATCTCTCCGCATCCTCACCAGCGTTGGCTGTCCTCAGGGTTCTGGATTTGGGCCGTTCTGATCAGTGGGTAGCAGTGTCTCGTTGTCTTAATGTACATTTCCCTGATGACAAGTGATACGAAGCCTCTCCCCACGCGTACCCGTCATGGGTACCTTCTTCAGTGAGATGTCTGTTCAGATCTTTTGCCCACTTTTTAATCAGGTTGTTTGTTTTCTTATTGTTGAGTTTCGAGAGTTCTTTGTATATTTTAGTTCTATTTTTTTAAGTAGGTTCCACGTTCAGCGTGGAGCCCAAAGCGGGGCTTGAACTCACAACCCTCAGATCAAAACCTGAGCTGAGATCAAGAGTTGGACACTTAACTGACTGAGCCACCCAGGCGCCCCAGGAGTTCTTTGTATATTCCAGATCCAAGTCCTTTATCAGATAGTGGTTTGCAAAGATTTTCCCTCAGTCTGTGGATTGTCTTTTCATTATAGTATCTCCCACACAGAATTTTAAATTCTTAATTACATCCAAGGTAACAATGTTTTCTTCTGTGGATCGTGCTTTTGGTGTTGTATCTAAAAACTCATCACCATGGGGCGCCTGGGTGGCACAGTGGTTAAGCGTCTGCCTTCGGCTCAGGGCGTGATCCCGGCGTTATGGGATCGAGCCCCACATCAGGCTCCTCCGCTATGAGCCTGCTTCTTCCTTCCCACTCCCCCTGCTGTGTTCCCTCTCTCGCTGGCTGTCTCTATCTCTGCCCAATAAATAAATAAAATCTTTAAAAAAAAAATAAAAAAAAATAAAAACTCGTCACCAAACCCAAGGTCGCCTAGATCGCCTCTTATACTACCTTCTAGATGTTTAATACATCTGCCTTTTACATTGAGGTCCATGATCTATTATGAGTTAATTTAACATGTTTTGCGTTAACATCCAGCTATATATAGATAGACGGGCCGGTGTCCCAGCCCTGTTCGTTGAAGGCTACCTTTGCTCCATTTGCTCTTTCGTCAAAGATCTGTTGACTCTACTGATGAGGGTTCCTGTCTGGGCTCCCGATTCTATTCCATTGATCTAGTTGTTTGTTCTTCCCCAGCGTCGCACTGTGTCGATCATGGAACCCTTTCCAGTTGACCTTGAAGCCAGCAGTGTCAGTCCTCCAATTCCATTCTGTTTCTACTGTACTGTGTTAACTTACTCTGGGTCTTTTGCTTCCATGTAAACTTAGGATCCGTTGGTCAACATCACAGAATAACCTGTTGGACTTTTGAGTGGGATTGTGTAAATCAATTCGGTCAACTGACGACAACTGACCTCTTGACCGTGAGTCTTCCTACGCTCAGAGGAACATTACCTCCCTGCTTAGTTGGACCTTCTTTGATTTCTTGCATCAGAGTTTGAGTTTTCTTTACAGAAATACTGTTGTAGTTATTTTGTTAAATGTGTACCTAGTACTTAATTTGGGGGGGGTGCTACTATAAATGGCATTGTGTTTTTAATTTCAAACTCCACTTGCTTATTGCTGGAGTGTAGGGAAATGACCTGTTAATCCTGTATCCCGCTACCTTCCTATGGTTACTTATTATAGACATTTTGTGGATTCTTTTTTATTTTCTACATAGATAATCGTGTCATCTATGAACAGAGACAGTTTTATTTCTTCCTCCCCAGTGTGTGTACTTTTATTTCCTTTTCTTGTCTTACTGCACTAGCTAAGACTTCCAGTACAAATGTCAAAAAGGAGTGATGACAAGGGGCATTCTTGCCACGCTCCTGATCTGAGGGGGAGGCTTTTTTCTCATCAAATATGATGGAAAACTACAGGGTTTTTGTAGTTGACAAGGTTTTATTTGTAGAGTTTGCTCACAGTTTTTTTTTTTT
>NW_024425563.1:94891716-94914722 GCF_017311325.1 Ursus maritimus | reverse complement strand
TTTTTTTTTTTTAATGTTATGTTAGTCACCATACAATACATTAGTTTTTGATGTAGTGTTCCATGATTCATCGTTTGCGTAAAACACCCAGTGCTCCATGCAATACGTGTCCTCCTTACTACCCATCACCGGGCTAACCCATCTCCTCCCCGCCTCCCCTTTGAAGCCCTCAGTTTGTTTCCCAGAGTCCATAGTCTCTCATGGTTCGCCTCCCCCTCTGATTTCCCCCCCTTCGCTCTTCCCTGCCTTCTCCTAATGCCCTCCATGCTATTCCTTATGTTCCACATATAAGTGACACCATATGGTAATTGTCTTTCTCTGCTTGACTTATTTCATTTAGCATAATCTCCTCCAGTTCCATCCCAGTTGATGTAAATGTTGGGTAATCATCTTTTCTGATGGCAGAGTAATATTCCATTCTATATATGGGCCACATCTTTATCCATTCGTCTGCTGAGGGGCATCTCGGCTCCTTCCACAGCTGTTGGTGGGAATGCAAGTTGGTACAGCCACTTTGCTCACATTTTTTTTTAAATCACCAATGGGTGTTGGATGTTGTCAAATGATTGTTCTGCATCAAGTAATTGACATGATCATACATGATTTCTCTTCTTTATCCTGTTGATATAGTAAATTTCATGAACTCACTTTGAAATGTTGCACTAGCCTTGATATCTTGATATCTAAATCCAACTTCTTTGTGGTCTATTGTTCTTTTCCTACAATGCTGGATTCAAACTGCTAATATTTGTTGAGGACTTATACAAAGTTTTCTCTACTGATGAGAAATACTGGCCTGTGATTTTCCTTCCTTGGAGTTTATTTGGTTTTCATATTATTATAATACTGGACTCATAGAATGAGGTAGAAAGAAATGAGTTAGAAACTTCTACTTTCTGGAAAAGATTTTAGAGAATTGGTATAATTTCTTCCTTAAATGTTCAGTGAACCCATCTGGGTCCACTCCTGTTTTGGAAGGTTACTAATTATTGATTCAATGTCTTTAATAGATATGGGCCAGTTAAAATTTTTTATTTCCCCTTGTTTGAGTTTTCATAGATTGTGGCTTTCAGGGAATTGGTCCATTTGATCAAAATTATGACATTTGTGGGCACAGAGTTGTTCATAACATACTTTTTTGCCCTTTGGTTCAATACAAGTGGCCTTTCATTTCTAATATTAGTAACTTGTATTTTCTTTTTTTCTCAGCATGGCTAAAGGTTATCAACTTTATTGATTTTTTCAAACAGCCAGCTTTTAGTTTCATTGATTTTCTCTTTTTAAAATATTTTATTTATTTATTTATTTATTTATTTATTTATTTATTTATAGCATGAGCAAGGGGAGGGGCAGAAAGAGAGAGACAGAGAATCTCTAGCAGTCTCCATGCTAAGCACGGAGCCCAACGCTGGGCTCTATCTCACAACCCTGAGATCATGACCTGAGCCAAAATCAGGAGTTGAACGCTTAACTGAGTCACCCGGCACCCATCATTGATTTTCTTTAGTGCTGACCTGTTTTCAATTTCATAGATTTGTGCTCTGATTTTTTTCTCCCTATGCTTTCCAGAGATTTATGTTGTTCTTTCTATAGTTTCCTAAAGTGGGAGCATAGATCATTGATTTTGGATTGCTCTTCTTTTCTAATATAGGACTTCCGTGATATAAATTTCCCTCGAAGGGATGCTTTTGCTGCATCCCCCAGACCTGATAAACTGTATTTTCATTTTTATTTAGTTCAAAACATGTTTAAACTTCTGAGATTTCTTCCTTGACTCCTGTCATTTAGACAAGTGTTGCTTAATCTCCAAATATTTTGGAAGTTTCCAATTATCTCCCCATCAATCGATTTCTAGTTTAATTCCATTCTGGTCTGAGAACATACTTTATATGACTTCAATGGTTTTAAACTTGTTAAGGTGTGTTTTGCAGCCCAGAATGTGCTCTATCTTGGCAAATGTTCCCCATGAGCTGCAGAAGAATGCGTGTTCCGCTGTTGCTGCATGAAGTTGTCTGCAGGTGCCGATTTTATCCAGGTGCTGGATGATGGTGTTCACTTCAACCATCTTTGCAGATGCACAGCCACCTGGATCTGTCAATCACTGAGAAGGGTGTTGAAGTCTCCAACTTTAATAGTGGGTTCACCTATTTCTCCTCATGGTTCTATCTGTGTTTTGCCTTGCATATTTTGACCCACTGTTGTTAGGTGCATACATGTTAAAGACTGTTATGTCTTCCTGGAGAATTGACTCCTTTATCATTTTGCAGTCTCCCTCTTTATGTGTCTGATAATTTTCCTTGATCTGAAGTTTGCTTTGTCTTTTTTTTTTTTAAAGATTTTATTTATTTATTCGACAGAGATAGAGACAGCCAGCGAGAGAGGGAACACAAGCAGGGGGAGTGGGAGAGGAAGAAGCAGGCTCGTAGCGGAGGAGCCTGATGTGGGGCTCGATCCCATAACTCTGGGATCACGCCCTGAGCCGAAGGCAGACGCTTAACCGCTGTGCCACCCAGGCGCCCCTGAAGTTTGCTTTGTCTTAAGATTGCTACCTAAATTTTGTTTTATTAGTGCTAGAACGGTACTCCTTCTACACCGTTTGTTTTTAAGGTATCTGTGTCTTTATATTTGAAGTGTTTTTCTGCGGCAAACCTAGTTTGGTCTTGTGTTTTGGTCATTGTCAGTCTCTTTTATTTGGCATATTTATATTCACATTTAGAGTGATTATTGATATATTGAATTGGTATCTCTCATATTTGTAACTGTTTTCCATTCATTGCATTTTCTTTTTTTACATCTTCCTTTCTTCTCTTGCCTTTTTTTTTTAGGAGGAACCTGAGGACTTTATTCACGATTCTGCCTTGGGAAAGGGGAACACTCTACGGTGCTGGGCTGGCAGGAGCGGGGTGCAGCTGGTGGGGAGGGGGCAGGGCCAGTGAGAAAGAGGCAGGGCCAGTGGGGAGGGGATCAGTGGGGCAGGGCAGGGCAGGGCTGGAAGAAGCCCCCGTGACTGGCCTCAGTGCTGACTTTCCACGGGCAACTACCTGGAGAGAGCTAGCCATTGAATGGACAGCCCACAGGACACTGGCCTGACCCAATGTTAGGGCAGACTGGGGCTCAGAGCAGGGAACCTGCCCAGAGTCCCTGAGAAGTTTGGGACAGAGCTGAGACCCAGCCCCTGAGCAGCAAAGCCCCAGACAGCACTCACCTTGGTCCCGGTCGTGGGTGCTAGTCCCACCGCAGCCATATAGGTGCTCCCGATGGTCTTGATCTTCTCCAGGTCCTTGTAGAAGTCTTTGTCCATGAGCTTTGTTTAAAACACGAAACTGTTAAACGTTACATAACATCCGAGAGAAGCCACTGTGGGAGCAACCCCAGGGCGGACAAGCCTATTCTGGGAAGCAGTGTGTCTCCTCTGTTGTGGCCACCAGACAAGGTCTGGGCCGATCTGAGGGGCTCCAGCAAAGAGGAGCCCAGGAGGGACCATGCAGAGTACCCCATCCTGCAGCAGCGACCTCAGGCTCACCCTGGAGGAGACGCCCCGGGGCAGGGAGCACAGGTAGTGCAGACCCCAGGCTCCTGCCCGCCCGTCTTGGAGGTGAGGCCGCCAGCCAAGCCAGCCTTTACTGGGTAGGGGACAGGAGCCAGCACTGGCTGGCAGAACTCAGTGCCTGTGGGCGGCAAAGGCCCCTCCTCTACGGTCAGGTCGGTTTGGACCCCCCAGGGGACAGAATGTGTGCACCTCTTCCCAGTTCCGTGTGCCGGGGGGCCCCCACAGGGCATCATTCAGGGGCGGTCCTCACCTCGTCAAAGTCAGCGATGATCTCATTCAGAAGGCGCAGACACTCCACCCCCATGTTGTTGCCATCCAGCTCGATGTAGAAGTCATCAAAGTTGGGGATGGAGGCGAACATGACGCCCACCTGCGAGTAGGACTGGTAGTACAGGTCCTGGAGGCAAAGGTGAGGTCAGCCGCGGTGCCGGGGGCAGCACGTGTGGGCAGGAGAGGAGGGTGGCAGGGAAGGATGCCCCGGGGGCCCAGCCCGATGAACACAAAGCCCTGGGAGCTTCTGGGCTTTGCCGGTCAGGCTGAGCCGCGGGCCCTGTGCCTTTAAGATCTAAAACGCTGACCAAGCCTCATTATTTCTGAGTCGGCACATGTGAGCCCTGTTCTGTGGGTGGTTCCAGAGCCTCCCTCCGTGGCCACTGCAATTAGGAAGCTCGGACCCACCCAGCTGCCCTAAACACGGGTTTCCTGAAGCCCATTCTCCCTCCATGCGGGCTGATGGGTGCTCTGCTCTCTCCCGGGACCAAGAGTGGGGACTTCCTGGCCCCCGGAGCCTCCTGCTGCCCGGGGGGATGGGGGATGGACAGAGAGGGCCCCACTCAGCCTTGGTGCATCCGGGGCTCAGAAATAGCCATGCTTTGCAATTTCAAGCAGAGACATGATGGGAGGGTCCCTCTGGGTGGGACCTCCAGCCGCAGACCCGTGACCCCTGCCAGAGCCGCCTGGCATGGCAGACTCACCATGTTCCGGGGGTTGGACATGAGGAAGTGCTGGGCGACGTGGGCTGGCAGGAGGTTGAAGAGAATCCTCTTGTTGTCCAGCTTCACCCTCTCCATGTCGTCCCTCTCCTCCTCTGCCTGGGGGGCAGACCCTCTGTGACCCACTCGGCCTCTTCCCCTCACTCAGCACCCCCTGTGGCAGACTCCCCCAGACCAGGCCGACCAGGACCCTCAACCCCTCCCAGCCAGGCCCCGTGTGGGCGTCTGAGTGCCTCGGCATCACGGGTCTCGGCAGACCCAGGAGTCCAGCCAGACCCCCACGCTGGACTTCTGATGGGGCTCCTGAGCCCCTCACTCCCGGGTGACCCCTGCACTGCCTTCTTCCCCTACGTGATTTTCTGTGGGCCGGCCGACCCCTATCTGCTCTTTGGTGATAAGCCCCCACCTGCCCACACCGCACCTGTCCCGATGGCTCTAAATGACATCTGCCTCACCGCTGTTCACAGATGCCATGAATCACCCTTCCTACAACATCCGGCTCTTTCCAATCATCCGAACGAGACTCCCAGGGTGCCGATCTATAGTCTACACAGGAGAGTCTCCACCTCTGCCCCCCCCCCCAGGCAGAGCCGCTGCACCACAGGGGTCCAGAGGCGCCACGGATTTCTGGGTAAGTCCCCGCCCTGATCAGCTGGAAATTTCAAAGGACAGACAGTGGGGGGTTTACCCCACTTCCAGGGTACGCTCCCCCCACATTCTGGGACCCAGACACCCGTAGCAGCTGACACACGAGCCTGCTCCCAGGTAACACTGGTCCCCAGGCAGCTTCTGATATTCTGTCCCCAGAACATTCATGCGCACCTGCCCCCTGTGTCAGTCACGTGGAACACGCAAAGCCAGGCAGCCGACCCCATTTCCTCTAGAATCTCCCCACCTCCAGCAGCATTCACATCCTGGGCACTGAGATAGGGAGACCTACAGGGACCTGGGTTTGGGGACAGATACAGCACCAACGGGGCTCAGCCGAGTCCAGACTCCCCGGAGCAGGGGGTGCGGGCCAAGGGGGCCCTCCCAGGGTATGCTGCTGGGCAGGTGGAGGACCTCTGAGCCACAGGGACTTGCACAGACTAATGATACCAGCACCAATGTCCCCGCGCCCTGCATCAGCCACACCAGCCCTTAGACACCGAAGCCACCAGATGGCCATTGGTCACTCATCCTAGCTCCAAACCTGGCACCAGCCCGACCTGTGAAAGGAGCAGTTTGGGGAACATTTCTAGGGCTGGATCAGCCTTACAGACACTGGCCTCTGGTGGTGGTGACAGTGGCACAAGGATGCCTGTTGGCAGCCTGCAGCCTGGCCATCAAAGCTAGGGCTTGAAGACACCGCTCCCCAGTCCAGTCCTGCTTCAGGATCCTTATCTGGACGGAAGTGGATGGAAAATCCCCAATTTCAGGGTCCCATTCTCACTTATCGAGGGTTAGGACAGCGTGTGCTACTCACTAAGCCTGGAATTGTCCGCTCCTGTCAATTCAGTACAACCTGCACCAGTTAAAGTGAGAAGGGGTCGGGGCACCTGGGTGGCTCAGCTATTAAGCATCTGCCTTCGGCTCGGGTCGTGATCCCAGGGTCCTGGAATCGAGCCCCACATCGGGCTCCCTGCTCGGCGGGAAGCCTGCTTCTCCCTCTCACACTCGCCTTGTTGTGTTCTCTCTCTCGCTGTCTCTCTCTGTCAAATAAATAAATAAAATCTTTAAAATAAATAAAGTGAGAAGGGGTGACTCCCAGAGGCAGAGCTGCAGAAGCCAGGCACAAGGACGAGGATGCCGGGAGCACAGGAGACGGCCAGCAGCCCTGGGCCTCCCTGGGCGCTGTGCAGGGGAAACAACCATGGACGGGCCACAGGGCCATGAGTTATCAAGGAGCCTGGCCAGAGAATGGGCTTCGTCCTCCTCCTCACAGCACGCAGTCAGGCAGCGAGGGGCACGGGAGAAGGAGCCCAGGAGCTACAAGACTGGTGGAGATGAGGCAAGGCGGCCTTTGCAAGAGGGAGGCTGTGGCCTTGGGAGAAAGGGAGGCATCAGAAGGAAGCTGGGAACCTCTCCGAGGACACGTGCAATTCATTACCTTTCAACGCACGTGCATGGACAGACACAACAGAAAGTTTTTTGCAAGATAAGATAAAGAGGAAGTCAATATTTCTACGGGAGTGGTTTTATTTGTTAATGGCATTAAAATTTTTGCTCTCCCCTAAATATCATTAGTGTTAAGGGTACTTCAAAGAAAGCACCGTGAGTGAGTGCACTTGACTTTGTATAATAAAGAATCTTGGTTTATCACTTTGTGAGCAAAAGCTTTGGTTCTAAGTTCAGTTTCTTTTCGACTGACTTAGCATTCACTGACATTCATAGTCCAGCGGAATAGCAAAAAATCATTCTGCTTTTTAATCCATCCACCAATGCAAAGGTTTATGGTACATGTGACAAATAAATGTCCATCTTACAAATTAAGCAGAAGAAGTATTATTGTATTTTTAACAAATAAGATGAAAACCTACTGAATTCTCTTTTTGTGAGATTTTCCTACCAGCCAGGAAACCCGAGTATTGGTGAGAAAGATCTGGTGTAGGTGACATACACTATTCCTGTCCGCACATGAGAGACATGACCAACACCCCATTTTTAAGCGATTCCCTCCGCAGTGGAGCTTGTTTCAAAAGGCATTTCCCGGGGCGCCTGGGTGGCACAGCGGTTAAGCGTCTGCCTTCGGCTCAGGGCGCGATCCCGGCGTTATGGGATCGAGCCCCACATCAGGCTCCTCCGCTATGAGCCTGCTTCTTCCTCTCCCACTCCCCCTGCTTGTGTTCCCTCTCTCGCTGGCTGTCTCTATCTCTGTCGAATAAATAAATAAAATCTTTAAAAAAAAAAAGGCATTTCCCTTCTCGTACGTCAAAATCCAACCTGGGACATTAAGGGACAGAATGTAGGAGCTGACATCTCAGAAATTACTTTTCCCGGGGTGCACCTACAGACAGGTACGTGGCACCCGAGAAGGGCTCGTGGGCTGGGGGCACGGTCTCTCCACAAGCAGAACAAAACAAAACAGCATAACCTGACAAGACCCGGATTTGCTGACACAGATGACCAGTGGGCTGCATGTGCAGTGACTGTCACCGTGACCCCCATGAAGCACCGCAAAGACTTTTTACCCAAACAACCAGACCAGCACAGCCTTCCCAGTGCCTGGAATCAAGGACATGCTCACTCAGAATGAACAGCCAGTCACACTCTGCTGGGAAGTGATGTCCCTGTCTCCTCCTGGAGGTGACATCTGGCCGGAGGCAGATGGCCACTGCCAGCTCATACTTCAAATAGTAGGAAACTGCATTTCTTAATTTCCAGAACACTCACCACGAGCAGAGCTGCTGATGCTGCACTAGGGTCCTCCAGAGAAAAGAACCAACAGGACACGTGCAGACACAAGAAGAGATTTATTACCAGGACTTGGCTCACGAGATCATGGAGGCTGAGCAGTCCCACCCTCTGCTCTCTGTAATCGGGGTGCCCAGGAGGGTCAGTGGTGATTCCTATCCAAGCCCAAAGGCCTGAGAACCAGGGGAACCGAGGGCAGAAGACCAATGTCCAGCTCAACCGTCCACCAGGAGGGGCTGGAATCTTCTTTTGCCTTTTTGTTCTATTCAGGCCCTCAACCTGAACTTATCTAGGTCCCAAAAAAGGGAACAAAATGCTATTTATGGCATACGAGAATACTCAGCACCCAGAAACTAAAATACGCAATGCCTAACATCTAACTAAAAATTAGCAGATACAGAGAAGCAGAAAAGTATAGCTCAGAATGAAGAGGGAAACAGATCAGTTGACATCGATCTACAGGCGTACAGTCAGTGGGCCGAGTTAGGCGATTTATGCAAAAAGCTGGAAGAAACATGGTAAGTAGAGAAAGAGGAGACTACGAAAGAGACCCGAATCTAAGTTCTAAAAATGAAAACTACAAAATCTGAGATGGGAAATGCACAGGCGGAATTAAGGAAAGACTGGGTACTGCAGCAGAAACGAGGATAAATGTGAAACGTGAGAACAGCAGTGAAAAGCATCAAACATGCAGGGCACTGAGGCAAGGGAGCAGCAGAGCAGGCACGGAGCATGACTGAGGTGCGGGACACCTTCCAGGAGCCTAATGCATGCACGGGCAGGGCCCCTGAAGAAGAGGGACAGACAGAAATACATCAGAAGAAATAAGGGATGAAATGTTCCCCAAATTTAATGGAAACTATAAACCCACAGATCCAAGGCGCCCCACAAACCTCAAGCAAAAA
Organism: Ursus maritimus; assembly: GCF_017311325.1. NCBI lineage: Eukaryota > Metazoa > Chordata > Mammalia > Carnivora > Ursidae > Ursus > Ursus maritimus. The sequence goes on along the minus strand of NW_024425563.1, from coordinate 94,905,882 downwards.
ATGACACCAGGGCACCTCACAATCAAGCCACTTAAAACCAGGGATAAAGGGGAGATCTTCAAAAGCCACCAGATGCAAAGAAACGTTACACACAGAAAGATGGCAGCCGACGAAGCGCTGGAAGCAGCGCCAGACAGGAGACAGAGACCGTCTTTAAAGCGTGAAAGGGAAAAGGATCGTCGAACTACAGTCCTATCCCCAGCACACGTGTCTTTCGATCAGGAAGGCAAAATAAAGACCTTTTCAGACACACAAGAGTTGAAAGAACGAACTGCCAACAGACCTGCAAGAAATGTTACAGGCGGTCATTCAGGAAAAAGGCAGATACCAGATGGAAACCTGGATCTTCACCGAAGAATGAAAAGCACCAGAAATCACAACTATGTTGATATATTATATATATATATATATATATATATATATTCTTCTCAAGTATATATCTATATATATTTGTCATATATATATGACTTATATACTTCTCATATCTTCAAAACATAGTTAAGTGTTTATGATGGAAAAACATATTTTGGAGTTTATAATAGATGTACAAATAAAATCTATGATGTCGATGCCAAAAACCTAGAGTGGGAGAAACATGTATGCAGTTGCAAGGTAGAGTAACTTCAGCTGAAGACAGACGGCGGTAAGTGCCTACTGAAATAATACACCTGGGGCAGAGCTAAGGTTCTGGGGTAGTAGGAGGACCCTCTGCTCATCTCATCCCTCGAACACAGCTACATAAATATCAAATCCTTCTGAACACCCAAGAAATCGATCTAAGACTGACAGAACAAACTGCACAACGACAGGGAGAGAAGAGGCCACATCGGGGAAGGTAGGTGGGGAGATGTGGTTTGGGGGAGAAATGGACTGGGGGTGCTGCAGAGGGGAAGGAGCCCTGGTCACAGAGACAGGCGAGAGAGAAGGGCACGAAGGGTTATGAGCAAAGAGAACAATTCCCCAAAGCCATTGGCTGGGAACACAGGAGAGGCTGATTTTTGTGAGATTTTGCAACTAGTGGGGTTCAAAGACTGGAGTTCTAAGGTCCAGTGTGGCCAGTGTGGAGCCTGGTGGGCACTGCAGGGCTCCTGTGGAGAAGGAGGGTGGAGAGCCCCAGGGCAGATGGCGCAATCTGAGGATTCCCTGGGACACACAGGGAGAGATGACTCCCCCTTCTTACAGCTCATCTGGGAGAGGTGGCATTGCCTCTCCAGGGACAAAAGAGACAACAGGCGTCATTTCTCTCCCCCGGCCCTCAGCATAAACCAACTTCAGTAAGCAGTACAGCCCAGCGGTGACAGCCCAAACCAAGCTCTGCAGGTGCTGCTTTTCTTGGGCAAGTGGGCCTGAGAACCAGAGCAGTCGTTCCCCCAGAAGATTATCACAACCCCCTGCACACTCCACGTTCACCAACCACGGAGTGCTGCAAAGCTTCAGCTCTAGTGGGAACAGGGTCTAGTCTCTTTGAACAAGCAGAACAAAGCACACCTAGTTAAACTCACCACACACTGGACAAGGTCCAAACACTGCCCACTGCAGGCAAGGAGAGCCTCTGCGGATGACTGGCCTGAAGGATAGAGCAGCCAAAACACCACAGCACAGCGCATGCAGCACACACAGGAGACACTTCCAGAAGCGCCAGGCCCTGGACAGTAAATGATCTCTTCTTCATAAAGCCACTACTCTAAGGAAGAGGAAATGTCCCAGGCTTTCCTAACACACAGAAGAAGACAGACACCTAGACAAAATGCCAAGACAGAGGAATCCATCCCAAATGAAACAAAAAGGAAAGATCGCGGCCAGGAGCCTAATTGAAACAGATACAAGTAATATACCTGATCCCGAATTTAAAGGAACAATCATAAAGATACTAGCTGGGCTTCAGAAAAACATAGAAGACACCAGGGACTCTCTTACTGCAGAGATAAAAGACCTAAAAACTAGTCAGGCCAAAATAAAAAATGCTATTACTGAGATTCAAAATGTACTGGATGTAATGACTACAAGGACGGAAAAAGTACAGGAACAAATAAGTGATACAGAAGATAGAATTATGGAGAATAAGGAAGCTGAAAAGAGGGAAAGAAAACTATCAGATCACGAATGTAGACTTAGGGAACTCAGTGACTCCGTAAAATGTAATAACATTCGTATCATGGGAATCCCAGAAGAAGAGAGGGGAAAAGGGGACAGAAGGTTTATCTGAGGAAATTATAGCTGAGAACTTCTCTAACCTGGGGAAAGAAACAGACATGCAAATCCAGGAGGCACAGAGAACTCCCATCAAAATCAACAAAAGCAGGCCAACACCAAGACATATTGTAGTTAAATTTGCAAAATATAGAAGTAAAGAAAAAAATCATAAAAGCAGCAAGAGAAAAGAAGTCCCTAACCTACAAGGGAAGACAAATCAGATTCACAGATCTGTACCCAGAAAGTCGTCAGGCCAGGAGACAGTGGCATGATATAGTCAACGTGCTCAATGGGAAAAATCTAAAGCCAAGAATACTCTATCCAGCAAGGCTGTCATTCAGAGTAGAAGGAGAGATAAAGAGTTTCCCAGACAAACAAAAACTAAAGGAGTTCATGACCACTAAACCCACTGGGCAAGAAATATTAAAAGGGACTCTGAGTGGGAAAGAAAGACCAAAAGCAACAAAGACTCAAAAGGAACAGAGAAAAATCTCTGGAAACAAGACTTTACAGGTAATACAATGGCACTAAACTCATATCTATCAATAATTACTCTGAATGAAATGGACTAAATGCTCCAATTAAAAGACATGGGATATCAGAATGGATAAAAAAATAAGACCCATCAATATGCTGTCTACAAGAGATTCATTTGGGCCTAAAGACACCTGCAGATTGAAAATGAGGGGTTGGAGAACCAGTGGACATCAAAAGAAAGCTAGAGTAGCCATACTTGTATCAGACAAACTAGACTTTATACCAAAGACTGTAACAGGAGATGAAGAAGGGCAATAGATCATTACAAAGGGGCCTATCCGTCATGAATATCTACAATTGTAAATACTTAGGCTCCCAACTTGGGTGCACCCAAATATATAAATCAATTAATAACAAACATAAAAGAATTCAAAAATAGTAGGGGCCTTTAACATTCCACTCGCAGCAATGGACAGATCATCTAAGCAGAAAATCAAAAAGGAAACAATGGCTTTGAATGACACCCCAGACCAGATGGCCTTAACAGATATATTCAGAACATTCCATCCTAAAGCAACAGAATACACATTCTTTTCGAGTATGCATGGGACATTCTCCAGAAGAGATCACATCACAAATCAGGCCACAACAAGTACAAAAAGATTGAGATCATACCATGAGTATTTTCCAACCACAATACTATGAAACTTGAAGTCAACCACAAGAAAAAAATTGGAAAGGCCGCAAACACATGGAGGTTAAAGAACATCCTACTGAAGAATGAATGGGGGGTGCATCTGAGTGACTCAGCTGGTTAAGTGTCTGCCTTCGGCTCAGGTCATGATCCAGTGTCCTGGGATCGAGCCCCGCATCAGGTTCCCTGCTCAGCAGGGAATGTGACTCTCCCTCTGCCCCTCCCCCCAGGCTTGTGCACACACGTGCTCTCTCTCTCTCTAAAATAAATAAAATCTTTTTAAAAAAAGAATGAATGGATTACCCAGGAAATTAAAGAACAAATTGAGAATATATGGAAACAAATGAAAATGAAAACACAACAGTCCAAAATCTTTGGGATGCAGCAGAGATAGTCCTAAAGAGGGAAGTATATTGCAATACAGGCCAATCTCAGGAAGCAAGAAAAATCTCAAATACACAACCTAACCTTACACGTAAAGGAGCCAGAGAAGGAACAGCAAATAAAGCCTGACACCAGCAGTAAAAGGGAAATAATAAAGATTAGAGCAGAAATAAATGATATAGACACAAACAACCAAAATAAAAAACCAGTAGAACAGATCAATGAAACCAGGAGCTGGTTCTTTGAAAGAATTAATAAAATTGATAAACTCCTAGCCAAACTTATCAAAAAGAAAAGAGAAAAGACCCAAATAAATAAAATCACAAATAAGAGAGGAGAAATAACCAACACCACAGAAATACAAAGAATTATGAGAATATTATGAAAAATTATATGCCAATAAATTGGGCAACCTGGAAGAAATGGATAAAATCCTAGAGACATATAACCTACCAAAATTCATACAGGAAGAAATAGAAAACTTGAACAGACTGATAACCAGCAAAGAAATTGAATCAGTAATCAAAAATCTCCCAACAAATAAAAGTCCATGGCCAGATGACTTCTCAGGGGAATTCCACCAAACATTTAAAGAAGAGTTAATACCTATTCTTCTCAAACTGTTCCAAAAAATAGAAATGGAAGGAAAACTTCCAAACTCGTCCTTGAACCCAGCATTACCTTGAGTCCAAAACCAAAGACCCTACTAAAAAGGAGAACTATAGGCCAATGCCTCTGACGAATGTAGATGCAAAAATTCTCAAGAAGATACTAGCAAATCCAATCCAACAGTACATTAAAAGAATCATTCACCACGATCAAGTGGGATTTATTCCTGGATTGCAAGGGTCGCTCGATATTCACAAATCAATCCACGTGATACACCACATTAATAAAAGGAATGACAAGAACCATATTGTCCTCTCAACAGATGCAGAAAAAGCACTTGAGAAAATACAGCATCCTTTCTTGATAAAAACTCTCAACAAAGTAGAGCTAGAGGGAACACACCTCAACATCATAATTAAAAACCCACAGCTACTATCATCCTCAATGGGGAAAACCTGAGAGCTTTTCCTCTATGGTCAGGAACAAGACGGGATGTCCACTCTCACCGTTGTTATTCAACACAGTACTGGAAGTCCTAGTTTCAGCAATCAGACAACAAAAAGAAATTAAATCAGCAAGGAAGAAGTCAAACTTCCACTATTTGCACAGAACATGATACTCTATGCAGAAAACCCAAAAGACTCCACCAAAAAATCGCTAGAACTGATACACAAATTCAGTAAAGTCGCAGGAAACAAAATTAACATACAGAAATCTCTTGTAGTTTTATATGGTAATAATGACGCAGCAGAAAGAGAAATCAAGGAATTGATCCCATTTACAACTGCACCAAAAACCATACTATACCCAGGAATAAACCTAACATGTTGAGGTAAAAGATCTGTACTTTGCAAACCACAGAACACTTACAAAAGAAATCGAAGAGGACACAAAGAAAGGGGAAAACATTCCATGCTCATGCAGAGGAAGAACAAATATGGTTAAAACGTCTATACTACCCAAAGCAATCTATACATGTAATGCAATCCCTATCAAAATACCACCAGCATTTTTCACAGAACTAGAACAAACAATCCTAAAATTTGTATGGAACCACAAAGGACCCTAAATAGCCAAAGCAAACTTGAAAAAGAGAAACAAAGCTGGGGGCATCACAGCACTGGACTTCAAGCTATATTACAAAGCTATAATCATCAAGACAGTATGGTACTGGCACAAAAACAGACACATAGATCAATGGAACAGACTAGAAAACCCAGAAATGGCCCCTCAACTCTATGGTCAACTAATCTTCAACAAAGCAGGAGAGAATATCCAGTGGAAAAAAGACAGTCTCTTCGACAAATAGTGTTGGGAAAATTGGACAGCCACATGCAAAAGAATGACACTGGAGCACTTTCTTACACCATACACAAAGACAAATTCAAAATGGATGAAAGACTTAAATGTGAGACAGGAATCCATCAAAATCCTAGAGGAGGTCACAGGCAGCAACCTCTTCGACCACGGCCAAAGCAACTTCATGCTAGACACGTCTCCAAAGGCAAGAGAAACAAAGGCAAAAATAAAGTACTGGGACTTCATCAAGATAAAAACCTTCTGCACAGCAAAGGAAACAATCAACAAAAGTAAAAGGCAGCCTACAACACGGGAGAAGATATTTGCAAATGATGTATCTGATAAATGACTTACCTGATAGTATCCAAAATCTATAAAGAACTTATCAAACCCAATACCCCAAAAACAAATAATCCAGTTAAGAAATAGACAGAAGACATGAACAGACATTTTTCTAAAGAAGACATACAATGGCTAATAGGCACATGAAAAGATGCTCAACATCACTTATCATCAGGGAAATACAAGTCAAAACTATGATGAGATACCACCTCACACCTGTCAGAATGGCTAAAATTAACAACGCAGGAAAGAATAGATGATGGCGAGGATGCAGAGAAAGAGGAATTCTCTTGCACTGCTGGTAGGAATGAAAACTGGTACAGCCACAGTGGAAAACAGTATGGAGGTTCCTCAAAAACTTAAAATAGAACAATTGCACTACAAGGTATTTACCCAAAAGATATAAAAATATTGATTTGAAGGGATACATGCACTCCAATGTTTATAGCAGCATTATCAACAACAGCCAAACTGTGGAGAGAGCCCAGATGTCCACTGACAGATGAATGGATAAAGAAGATGTGGTATATGTATTTGTGTACACACACACACACACACACACACACACACACACACACACACAATGGAATATTACTCAGCCATCAAAAAGAGTGAAATCTTACCATTTTTAATGACATGGATGGAGCAAGAGGGTATTATGCTAAGTGAAGTAAGTCCATCAGAGAAAGACAAATACCATATGATTTCATTCATATGTGAAATTTAAGAAACAAAACAGATGAACATAGGAGGAAAGAAGAGAGAAAGGCAAACCAAGAATAGACTCTTAACTATAGAGAAAAAACTGATGGTTGCTGGAGGGGAGGTGGAGGGCAATGGGTATTAAGGTGGGCATCTGCTGTGATGAGCACGGGGTGTTATGTGTAAGTGATGAATCACTAAATTCTACTCTTGAAATAGTAATGTTACACTATACATTAACTGGAATTTAAATAAAAACATAAATAAAGTTTCTATTTCAATAGAAACTAAAAAAAAAAAGAAATAATACAACAAAGAATTGCAGCTAATAAAAAGAAGAAGGGAGGGAGAGTGGGAGAGATAAATGAATTAACAATAATTATTATCATTAATAAATAATCAATAATAATTATTAATGGAATAATAAAGATTATTTTATATTTAAATAGAATAATAAAAATATTTAATTAACCCAAAACAAGCAGAAAAAGAGGAAAAAATTCACAAAGAATAGATGGACAGTTGGGACAAATAGGAAACAACAAGATAAAAGATCAAAATCCAAGTGCATCAATAATCGCATTAACTGTAAATGGTCTCAATAGCTCAATTAAAAAGGCAGAGATTTATAAACTGGATAAGAAGGCAAGGTCCAATTTTACGTTGCTTATAAGAAATAATGATGTACTGTATGGTGACTAACATATTAATAAAAAAGAAATCCACTTTAAGTAAAAAGACATCAATACGTTAAAAGTAAAATGATGGAAAAAAATATATAATGGGAGCTGAATTACCTATATAACATCACACAAAGTAGTCTGCAGAGCCAGGCACATTACCTCGGAAAGCAGCTCTTTCCATAGTGATAAGGGGGATAAAAGATTCAACTTACTAAGAGGACATAATCCTAAACATTTATTATGCATCTAGTAACAGATCACCAAAATATATGAAGCAAAACTGACAGAACTGCACAAAATTCTGTCCACAGGCACAGTGGGAGATTTCAACATCATTCTCTCAAAAATTGGTAGACTATCTGGGCAGAAAGTCTGTAAGGGCATAGGAGACCGATGAACAGTCTCAGCCAGCTTGACCTCATTGACATTCAAAAAACACACCATCCAACAGTGACAGAATGGATCATGGACGATAACAACCCATTCTCGAGACATTTAAAAGGATTCAAGGCATACAAGGCATAATCTCCGAACACAGTATAACTAAGCAGAAGTCAGTAACAGAAAGATCTGTGAGAAATCTTCAACAAAAGAATGTATGTCTTCATAAACTTTGGTCCAAAGAACTTAAAAAAAAAAAAAAAGAAAGTTCTTTGAACCACAGGAAAATGAAATGACATATAATGTCAAAATTTGTGGGATTAAGGCAGCACTTAGAGGAAAATGGATAACAAAACCCTTGAATCAGAGAAGATACAAATCATCCCGAGAAACTAGAAAATAAGAGTCAATTAAACCCAAAGTCGTCAGAAGAAAATAAAGATCAGAGTGGAATCCAGTGAAATGGGAAACTCTAAAATAACAGAAAAATCAGGAAAACCAAAAGCTGTTTCTTGAGATCAATAAAATGTATAAACTTTTAGTCACACTGATAAAAAAAAAGAGTCTACACAATTCTACATCAGGAGGAGAGAGGGGACGTCACCACAAATCCTATAAATGGTAAAGGGGTAAGAAGGGAATGGTATAAACAATTACGTGACAATAGAATGAACGACATTCAGGGAATGGCATACATTTCCAAAGATACCTCAAAAAGAAATGGAAAACCTGATCTTTATCTTTGGGAAAAGTGATTTTAGTTAAAACCTTCCCACCCTAAATACATACATACAAATCCAAGCCCGAGGGCTTCACTTCCCCAAACATCTGAGGAAGAAATGGTACCAATTCTACGAACTCTTCCAGAAACCCGAAAAGGAAGGAACACGTCCCCACTCTTGAGGCCTGCTTCACTCTACAGAACGACAACATTCATGAACTGGGATGCAAATATTCTTATCAAATATTGGTAAAGTGAATCCAACAATACATAGAACCGTTCCTACGTCACAAGCCACCTTCCTACGTCCTGGGCCACCTTCCCTGAGTGCCACCAATATGGCGCCCGCACCGATGGGAATCACCCTCCTGAGTCAAGCACTCACTGGTACAGAAATCAGTTGCTCTACTATCATCAGAACTACAATCGGCATCGTGATTATCTGGAGAGTCCAAAGAAAACACAGCTCTGGAACAAAAGCATTGTGATGGCCACAGATGAAGAGGCCAGCTCAAGTATGCAGGTTTATGTGACCAGCCCGGGGCCAGTAAATAATTAACCCTCCGGCTCTGGCCTGGCCATTTCACAACAGTGTGAGACACTGTGATGTCTGCAGGACAGGCTTGCATACCCAGAGGGCAAACAGGCAAAGTCTAGAAATATCCTTGTTTTGCTGGGTTTACGGGAAAGTGAGGTGGCATTTCTCGTTACACATACTTGGAAAAACATGACAGTGTGTTGTGTTCCCAGTGACACGTGAAGGGTCTCTCTGGCACTGAAGTCTCTGGAAAGCTCACTTGGAGGTGGGAGCTGGGTGTGGCACGGGGTGCTGGCAGTGGAGAACCCCAGGGCAGGGTCAACCCCCAGGCTTACCAACAGTTCAAGGGACACCAATGCCAAGAGAAGCGCTTGCCAGCCCAGATGAGAGCGAACGCCTCCTTGGCCTCCGTCTGTGAGGGCAGCCGCGGAGCAGGTGTCTGGTGAACAGGCTGGAGGCCCAGATTTGCACACCCCCAGGCTGGTCCGGTTCCCCTGAGTCTGTTCTTCTCAAGCTCTCAGTAGCTATTCACAACTCAAAGATCTGAAACCAGAGGGGGCAGCCGACCACAGGCGCCTCTAGGGACCAGCCAGCCCAGTCACCCTGGACAGGCAGCCGGAGCCAGACAAGACCAGGTCCCTTGGCACAGCCCACAAAAGAGGCTGTTCTCTATTACCTGGTGAGGCTTTGGCAAACGGCTACAGTCAGGCCTCCTTCTGGGAGCTCATGTATGTGGCTGTCGGCTCTGGCGTCTGCTCAGACCCGAGACCTCCCAGAGGACCCTGCCAACAGGCCCCCGTGCCACCTGCTTCAGCAGGTTTGGCCAGCGTGGAGTGTCTGCAGGAGCAGGGAGAGCACGGCTGGGTCCCTTCCCGCATGGTCACTAAGGGCTGGTTGTGTCCCGTGGCTGACGGCCGTGAGTCTTGTCTGGTGGCCTGCCTGGGGTGGAGACCCTGTGCTGTGATACACCAGGCACCACGCCAGCCCAGGGTTGCCTGATACCTACCAGAGACTTCAGCTCCCCTGACCTTACCTGACAAGGGCTGTGGTCGGGCCCTCATGTGGGATGACAGTGGCAGCCCAAGTCCCTCGAGGGGTGGAGCCAGCGTCAGGGTTGTTCCCCAGTCTGCAGGGGAACTCGGGGCCTGCACTGCCCACATAGCCCAGCCCACGTGTCCCAGCCCCATGGACAGGAGGCCAAGGGGCTCAGCATCTCAGGGGCCTCTGTCTGCCCCCCCAAGAATCCAGAATCCAGGTGTGTAGTGAAGACGGCGCCGGGCGGCAGGCCCCTCAGAAGCAGGGGTCTCCTGGCACACGGGGGGAGTGGGGACTTCCCGGAGCAGACGCTAACTTAGCTCACGGGATGGAGAAGGACCGAAATAGGCACTCCCACAGGGACAGAAAGGAGACTAGCGGTTGCTCGGGGTTCGGATGGCCGAAGTAGGGAGTGACCGCTAATGGGAACAGGGTTCTTTCTGGGGACATGCGAATGTTCTAACACTGACCGTGGAGACGGTTGCCCAACTCAGTAAATAGCTGAAAACCACGGAAGTGCACGCTTTACAGGAATGAGATGTGCAGTGGTTACGTAAAAAAGAATAATAAGCCATGTTTTTCCCCAGCATACGTATGTGTGTACGTGTTCGCACGCACAGATACACATACGTACCTGGAACATACGTGCGCACACACAAGTATGTGTCTTCCCTCTTTTGTTTACCCAAAGTAACAGAATCATCCTTCGTGATCTTGACTATGCGACCCGCCCTGATGTCCTCAGCCGGAATCTGTCTTTTCCAGGCTAATGAAACCAGAAAGTATCAGATTCGCCACGGCAGGCGGGGCAGCCCCGGCGGGGAGAAAGGCGGGGTCCCAAGGCCGCTCAGCCTCACTGAGCACCTGCCCTGCACCAGGCCTGTCCGGGTAGGAAACTACGGTTACCGTGTCCCCCGCCCCCACCCGAGATGGAAACTTTTATGAGCCATAGGGCTTCGAACATCGTTTCTGGGGGTCTGCTGGTCTCTGGAGGGATTAACATTCGAAAGCCTGGCGCGAATGAAGCAGATGGCCTTCCTCAGTGTGGGCGACCTCACCCCCCAATCCTCTGGGCGTCACCTGTCTGGGGTGGGACCACGGCTATCCCTGTGCCCTGGCCTACGGCAGGGCCCCTGGCTGCCCAAGGGGCCCCCAGGATGAGGAGGTTCCCACCTGCCCTAGACACCCCTCAGACCGCTGGTCATCCTGGCTCAGCTGTGTCTCAGCCAGGCCCTGGGCCCAGAGCCCTCACATCCGTGCCCCGTTCCCCACCTGCGGGCCCCACCCCCTGGGCAGGGCTGCCGTGAGAACAGACACAATTAAATGCCCTGGACACTAAAGAGCTGCTTCTTAATACATCAGAATAAGAAAACTCTTGAGGGCTGACACTCACGGGTCTGATGGGGAAGGCAAACGGAAGCAATCTGCCCAGGGGCAAGAAGTTTGCACGTTGCACAGATGGAGTTCGAACTTGGCCCAGAAAGCCGGAAAGCCGGACAGCCTCCCCATCCAAAGGCTGAGGACACAGCAGGTGACGAAGGGGTCCCAGAGACCCCAGCCCCGCATCCTGGTCCGGGCCTAGAAGTGCACCTGTGTGCCGGTCGCTTGGCAGTGCAAGCCCCTGGTGGTCATCACCTCCCTCCCCGGGGCTCGGGGCCCAGGGGCCGCTCCCACATCTGCACTCCTCAGCCCCCTTCAGGCCTCTTGTGCTGGAATTTGCCAGTGTGCTTGGCAATAATGGAGGTTCCTGCCCGCCCCCACTCACAGACCTACTAAATCTGGGGTGGATGGTGCAGGAGTCGGCATTTTCTGGAGTTTCCCACGGCCCTGATGAGATCTGCTGTCACGTGCAGCCCAGCGAAGGCTGAGCCAGTCTGCACTGCAGTCCCACCACCAGAATGCCTTTGGGGATGGGGAACTCACAGCTCAAAACACTGCCAAACTCTTGCGCCTGTCAGGCAGGGCTCATCAGTTGGTCCCCACATCCCCGGCTCCCCTGCGCTGCCTTCTCTTGGCCCCCGTCCTACTCCTCGGCCCCAGCACTGCCTCTTCTACCCACACACCAGGTGGTGTCCAGACAGGAGCCCCTGACTCCCCTCCCGAGGGGCTTCCTTGCCACACCCCACCCTCCACGGAGCAGAGAAAGCGCATCTTGCCTGTGCTGCCCAGAGATAGTCCAGCCGCAGCTTGATGTCCACCTGCCGGGCGTGCAGGGCCAGCGTGCACGAGAACAGCAGGATGGCCACGATCGGCTCGAAGCTGCGCCCGGACACCGCACCGCCCCTGGGGGGGACGAGGAAGAAAACCTCGTCGGCACGGAGAACCCCAGCCCCAGCCCCACGTGCCCCTGGACGCGACACTCAGTGGCACCTGCTACAGACCCAGGCTAAAGCCACTCTCGCCGGGAAACCCGGGGCCTTGCTGGAACTGGGGCCCAAACGGACCCGTGGAGAAGCCCCAGAACCAGTGTGCTTCCCGAGCAGGTGCACGTGACACCGCCCAGCTGTGTCCTGGTGGGAGCAGCACACCTACCCTGAGGCCCTGGTGTACCCGCTGAGCTCCAGGACCAGGATGTAGGACGCCGTGAGCACGAAGAGCAGGATCATTTTGGGCAGGGAGGACACCCGCAGGAAGATGGCCAGTGGCAGGGTGCCCACGAGGCCACAGAGCAGGGCGTGGGGTGCAGACTCGCAGGGTGCAGCAGGCAGCACGGCGTTCCGGCCACCAGGGGTCAGGACGGTCACCAGGGACCTGTTGGGGCTGGAGCTCCAGGCCCAGGGCAGGCAGCCCACCTGAAGGGGACAGAGGGGCAGGGAGCGTGGGAGACGCCCGCTCAGGACCAGCCCCACCTCCACCCCCAGCCCGCTACTGCCTCTGGCTCCCAAGACATGGCCCCAGGTGACCCGCACCCCAAGTGACCCACGCCCCCAGATGACCCATACCCCCAGGTGTCGCCAGAAGGCCTCGGACCCTCCCTCCTGCTCTGCCTTCCAGGCTCCCCGCAGCAGGGAGGGCGGGGCCGGGGTCTGGGGGCCATCTTCCCCAGACTGCCAGCCCCCTCTGGGTGCTCCTGCACCCATCCTATTGTTACTGCAGCCACCCCCTCCCCCGTACTCCTGCCCCCGCCTCCCTCCTGTTACTCCCGCCCCTGCTTCCATCCTGTTACTCCTGCCCCAGTCTATCCTGCTTCTCTGCCCCAGCTTCTATCATCTACACACTGTGAAGGGGCTGGGTGTCCCTCCACCAGGAGACAGCATCCCCCTCGACCCCCGTCCACACCTCACTCCACTCTCCACGCCAGACCCTGCTGCCTCTTGAGACGCTCACCACACATCCTTGGGCCACCGAGTAGATGAGGACCACTATGAAAATACACAAGACGGTGCGGATCTGGATCGTCAGGCATCCTGGAAAACACTGAACAATACAATACATTACTGTAAAACAGGCGCTCATTAAGGAGTTGGTTCACGTGCGCAGACATGGTCACAGTGCAGACTGTGCAGAGCGCCCGGGGAGCGCCTGGGGCCCCACCCACGGTTCCCCCTCAACACAAACTCCTTGGCTGAGCTCATGCTTCACCTCCCAGGTCAACAAACTGCCCAAATCAAAAGAAACCAAAGCTAATGTCTTTAAATTAAAAAGAACCACACCTACCACCATGTACCCCACACCGTGACTCTGGCGCTGAAATGAACTGAATCAATTAATGTGACATTTTTGTTATATGAAATTCTTCTATCTCAGAAATCACAAGAATTTACCTTTATTTGTGTCTTCTTTTATATGCTTCAAGTAAGTTTTATCATTTTCTTCACAAAGGTTTTGCATCATTTTTGTTATTAGAAATTGCACTGGGTGTTATACGCAACTAATGAATCATGGAACTTTACATCAAAAACCAGGGATGTACTGTATGGTGACTAACATAATATAATAAAAAAATATTATTATATAAAAAAAACCAAAAAAATAAAAATAAAAAAAATAAAAACCAACGAAAACAAAAAAGAAAGAAAGAAAGAAAGAAAGAAAGAAAGAAAGAAAGAAAGAAAGAAATTCTATTTTAAATCTACTTAAGTACATTTTGCAATATTCAACACGTGAC
>NW_024425563.1:94889502-94891706 GCF_017311325.1 Ursus maritimus | reverse complement strand
AGCCCAGCGAAGGCTGAGCCAGTCTGCACTGCAGTCCCACCACCAGAATGCCTTTGGGGATGGGGAACTCACAGCTCAAAACACTGCCAAACTCTTGCGCCTGTCAGGCAGGGCTCATCAGTTGGTCCCCACATCCCCGGCTCCCCTGCGCTGCCTTCTCTTGGCCCCCGTCCTACTCCTCGGCCCCAGCACTGCCTCTTCTACCCACACACCAGGTGGTGTCCAGACAGGAGCCCCTGACTCCCCTCCCGAGGGGCTTCCTTGCCACACCCCACCCTCCACGGAGCAGAGAAAGCGCATCTTGCCTGTGCTGCCCAGAGATAGTCCAGCCGCAGCTTGATGTCCACCTGCCGGGCGTGCAGGGCCAGCGTGCACGAGAACAGCAGGATGGCCACGATCGGCTCGAAGCTGCGCCCGGACACCGCACCGCCCCTGGGGGGGACGAGGAAGAAAACCTCGTCGGCACGGAGAACCCCAGCCCCAGCCCCACGTGCCCCTGGACGCGACACTCAGTGGCACCTGCTACAGACCCAGGCTAAAGCCACTCTCGCCGGGAAACCCGGGGCCTTGCTGGAACTGGGGCCCAAACGGACCCGTGGAGAAGCCCCAGAACCAGTGTGCTTCCCGAGCAGGTGCACGTGACACCGCCCAGCTGTGTCCTGGTGGGAGCAGCACACCTACCCTGAGGCCCTGGTGTACCCGCTGAGCTCCAGGACCAGGATGTAGGACGCCGTGAGCACGAAGAGCAGGATCATTTTGGGCAGGGAGGACACCCGCAGGAAGATGGCCAGTGGCAGGGTGCCCACGAGGCCACAGAGCAGGGCGTGGGGTGCAGACTCGCAGGGTGCAGCAGGCAGCACGGCGTTCCGGCCACCAGGGGTCAGGACGGTCACCAGGGACCTGTTGGGGCTGGAGCTCCAGGCCCAGGGCAGGCAGCCCACCTGAAGGGGACAGAGGGGCAGGGAGCGTGGGAGACGCCCGCTCAGGACCAGCCCCACCTCCACCCCCAGCCCGCTACTGCCTCTGGCTCCCAAGACATGGCCCCAGGTGACCCGCACCCCAAGTGACCCACGCCCCCAGATGACCCATACCCCCAGGTGTCGCCAGAAGGCCTCGGACCCTCCCTCCTGCTCTGCCTTCCAGGCTCCCCGCAGCAGGGAGGGCGGGGCCGGGGTCTGGGGGCCATCTTCCCCAGACTGCCAGCCCCCTCTGGGTGCTCCTGCACCCATCCTATTGTTACTGCAGCCACCCCCTCCCCCGTACTCCTGCCCCCGCCTCCCTCCTGTTACTCCCGCCCCTGCTTCCATCCTGTTACTCCTGCCCCAGTCTATCCTGCTTCTCTGCCCCAGCTTCTATCATCTACACACTGTGAAGGGGCTGGGTGTCCCTCCACCAGGAGACAGCATCCCCCTCGACCCCCGTCCACACCTCACTCCACTCTCCACGCCAGACCCTGCTGCCTCTTGAGACGCTCACCACACATCCTTGGGCCACCGAGTAGATGAGGACCACTATGAAAATACACAAGACGGTGCGGATCTGGATCGTCAGGCATCCTGGAAAACACTGAACAATACAATACATTACTGTAAAACAGGCGCTCATTAAGGAGTTGGTTCACGTGCGCAGACATGGTCACAGTGCAGACTGTGCAGAGCGCCCGGGGAGCGCCTGGGGCCCCACCCACGGTTCCCCCTCAACACAAACTCCTTGGCTGAGCTCATGCTTCACCTCCCAGGTCAACAAACTGCCCAAATCAAAAGAAACCAAAGCTAATGTCTTTAAATTAAAAAGAACCACACCTACCACCATGTACCCCACACCGTGACTCTGGCGCTGAAATGAACTGAATCAATTAATGTGACATTTTTGTTATATGAAATTCTTCTATCTCAGAAATCACAAGAATTTACCTTTATTTGTGTCTTCTTTTATATGCTTCAAGTAAGTTTTATCATTTTCTTCACAAAGGTTTTGCATCATTTTTGTTATTAGAAATTGCACTGGGTGTTATACGCAACTAATGAATCATGGAACTTTACATCAAAAACCAGGGATGTACTGTATGGTGACTAACATAATATAATAAAAAAATATTATTATATAAAAAAAACCAAAAAAATAAAAATAAAAAAAATAAAAACCAACGAAAACAAAAAAGAAAGAAAGAAAGAAAGAAAGAAAGAAAGAAAGAAAGAAAGAAA